>NC_054749.1:34362999-34487999 GCF_018143015.1 Lytechinus variegatus
TGTGAAGCATAGGGACCATGAAAGATAAGGGGTGAATTTTATATAATTTTATTGGCGGACATTATGTCAAAATTTGTTACAAAATTAGATTTTTGCATTAAAAGGTCAAAATTTCGTTCGCTCGCAGCTTTTTTAAAAAAAAATAAAGTTTACCTATTACGTCATGTCTGGCCCTCGGAATATTTTAGACCCATTACGCAAGCTAACAAAAAAATCCCTCACCTACTAGTAGATCAAAGGTTTGATCAGTCATCCACGGACGTACGCAGCGGACGGGGGGGGGACTGGGCAGAGGGGTAGATGCCCCACCCCCCCCCCCCTCAAAAAAAAAGGACAAAAATTTCACAAAGTGTGAAGGAAATCTTTCATTTTCACTTTAGAAAATGCAAAAGATGCCCAATGGGGAGCTCGGTCGCTTAGCTCCCTCGCTTTTGAGTTTCATCGAAAATGCTTAAGCGCCCCCCGGAAAAAACTGCTTACGACCATCGTCAACCCCCCCCCCCCTTCCACCATGAACACAAATCGACAACCAGCATGATCTCGGTAATCTGGTAGGTTCTAATATATGAACAATTAAGTGTCATTACGAATGAAATCTTTACATTTATATCTCAACACTTATTTCAAGTTAATTGTCACGCAGGTGCGTAAGTGGAAACGTCCTTTATAGAAAAACAGATCATGACATTGCGCTTTAATTTCCTGACTTAAACATGTTAAAAGGGAAACTATAATGGTTGTACTTTTCCTGTAGTTCAACTAAATTCCAAACACACTATTTTATTTTGAAAAAAGTCGTTCAAGGATTTTATGATCCTGTTAATTGCTGAACATTTATTTTGTTTTCATCCATTATCATCACGTTATAATTGCCAGGTTAACCGTTTAAATGACATGACACAAGGCTGCTTCTGAATCTCGATTCTATTTAAATCAATTAGGCTAAAACCTTACACAACTGTTTGTTTTAATATTTTATAGTTTGCTAATTAGTGACGGAAAATAGATTGAATGAAGTATAAACCAATGAACTCATTTTCGTAGAAAGTGGTTGATATTTGCATTTTCATGGTCACTTTTTTGCTAATGTAATACCAAAGAGTCATAGCTCTTGTGAGTAAATATGATGATACCCCTTTTTGAAGAAGAAAGTGGTTCTCATTTTTTAATATTATATTAGCCCTATCGGCCTATCCCTTATATTCAATCGATGCAGATATGATATATCGTCTCCCATTATTTATTTCAAAGCTTGTTAATACTGTTGGACTTCATATTTTTCACTTAAACCACCATCCGCACCCCCCCCCCATTCCCCAGTTCAAATTAAAAAACGTAAATGTTTTAATCAATCACAGAAAGGACCGGTAAAAATCAAAGTTTGTTGTGTAAACCAAGACACAGTAGTCGCTAAACTTTGTTTTTGAATAATCGTGTAAAAAAATCCTTAGTTACAATTTCATTGCGTTGTACTGCATGGCCAGCGCCCCTCCCCCCCCCCCCCCACACACACACTTATCGACTCTGTCTGACTGTTCCATCCCCCTGCCTACGCACCTGACGCATGCCAAGAGAAATTGCAGACATCAGTCACAAAGATGATACGGAGGGGTAAATAAGTTTTCTTTAAAAAAAAACTGAGACAATTTTGCTTGTCTCCTACATTTGGTCTACTCAATTTCTCTTTGTCTAATGATAATGATCTAATTAAATACCACTCTGTTTAGTTGTTTAATATCCCAATTATCAATCTGTTATTCGGTTTTCAGTTCATCTGATCCGATGGTTGAACCGTTTGATAGCCAGCCCAGGTCGGTAATTAAAATCTTGGGAATTATTATCCCCGACGTGCCGGTTTATTTTCAATTGATCTAATGCATATTCGTCCAAGTCCAAACTCGTATACTATCATGGTCTACCATCAGTTCGTCCAATATCCACATGGTCTAATCGCCATTCCGTCCAATCACCATTTCGTCTAATAACCAGTTGGTCCAAAAGCCATTTAGTCCAAATACCATTTGGTCTAAGTGGACTAAGTGTTGATTTGTGAGAAATTAATGAAAAGAAAATGAGTATTAGACCAACTGGTTATGAGACGAAAATTAATGGTCAAAGACGAACTGGTGATTAAACGAAGTGATGATTGGACCAAATGGTTAGACGAAATGTTGATGGACTGGTTATGAGCCGAAATGGTCATAGACGAACTGGTGATGAGACTAAGTGGTGATTTGACTAAATGCATTGGACTAAATGGTTGTTAGATGAAAGTTGAGTGGACGAGTTGGCAGTAGACGAATTAGCAATTTACCGACATGTCTTAAGGTCTGTAGTAGACCAACTGGTTGTAAACGAAATTAAATAAACGCAAAGGAGGAGAGCAAGCAGGTACTAGCATGTCTTGAAAAAGTGTTAATAGGCCAAGTTACAATTCGCCTACATGTAGAGTCCATGACCGGGTCCATGACCCTGAAGTATTAAAAAATGGTTTACAAATGAGTCAGTACTAATGCCCTAAGCATCAAAGTCCGATCCAAATTGACAAATCAAAGAACAACTTATTTCATTTCTAGTACGGATATATTATTTGAATTTAATGGTATCTTCCCATGTGATTTGGAGATTTCTACGAAATTCAATCGCAACGTAATTATAATATAATATTGGTGGAGATTATCCATTTGAAGGCCACAGTTGACCTGTATAGTTCGCAACTTTGTCGGTTAAATATATGTATTGCTGATGAAGCAATAACATTCTATTCAAATATAAAAGATATATACTTGAGAAAGACAAGGCAAGTACAATTAAAAAAAATGTTATTTTCTTTTTTATTAACAGGATCCAACATGTAACGTACGCGCAGCGTACTCTGTTTATTGTATGAAGATTCCAATTCCACTGTGCCTTTAAATTGACACACGCCCTCGCACCCCCCCCCCCCTCCTCCATCTTCCATGAGTCAACACGTCTTTTCAACAATGGTAATAATGATTTGACAAAATTGATATATCAATTTTTTTTTGAGATGGTGAATCACTTTGACAGTGGCATGATAAAAAAATATGAGGAGCACATGCGTTCGGGGAAGAATTTCTTAAAAGTTGGAGATATCGAAGCGAGAGAGTGATCAAAACAAGCGTAAAAAAAATTACCTTTGAAAATGCAGATCTAGTTCCATTTTCCTCATTTTCTATCCCTCTTTTTTTAAGGTCGAGTATATTTTGGGTGATCAACTGACTCAAGCGCCCCCCCCCCACCTATCTATTCGCCAGTGGTAGTGGGTGCTCTAATGTACTTATATCAATATACATAAGTCTGTATTATTTTTGCAGACCGTTCCCATGTACTCACGTAACTTTCTTTTCTTTTTTTCTTTTTTTTACTTTCATTTTTTTTAAAGCATTTTTCTAACGATCATGTGATGAGCTACGAAACTACATTTGAAGAAGATGAAAATCTCTTAATCGTAGATGTAGATTGTTTAAGAAAATCACATCAAAGTCGTTATTATGTTTCTTGTTTTGAATGTATATAAGAACAGATGCTGATTTTGTAAAGTCACTGCACACTAAACGATGTACAGGATTTAGATTGGCACGAGTTACATACTATAACAAACGCATCTTTCTGTCACAATGGACTTATTTTGGCCGTTGCAAAACAATTTCTGCACAATCATGCACATATCTAAGACTTTTTTTGTGCTTAATTGTGCCCCCCTCCCCCACATAATTCTAGCCAAATGCGAATTAACCAATCTTACCGATAATTGAATATATTTTTCTAATGACGAAAGTTGTTTTTTTTATAATGAACTAAATCTTAAAACCGCAAAAAATGTCGAAAGTAAAATTAATTTATTTTTTTACCATCAAACTCATCAAATAGGCCTACTAGAATGTGTATCTTTATATTAACTCAAATACATTCAATTATCTTTTAAATATAATGAAATAAACAGTTTTCATTTTATTCTTATGAAATACAAAATAAGCTCTAGATTTTAGACGTACCTGGTCTTAGTAATTGATTAGTCCAATTCAAAAGTAATGGAATTTAAAGCAACACTAAAATAAGATATCCAAGTTGTTTCCATGCATGCACAGTCTGGTTGGTAGAATGACCTGTCAATTGTCAAACTGATTGTTGGTCTAGTCCAACCTAACTTCATCAAAGTAATATCTCGATAAAACAACACGTAACCTGCGTACCGGATACTAGATCTATCCTTTCTAGTCGTTTGATAGCTGAAAACAATTCTGAAGGCGGAAATTTGGAAAAGAAAGTTGTAACAAGGTACAGGGTTACTAAGAAAAATGAGTTGATTGATTGATTGATTGATTGATTGATTGATTGATTGATTGATTGATTGGTTGATTGATTAATTGATTGATTGATTGATTGATTGATTGATTGATTGATTGATTGATTGAATGATTGATTGATTGATTGATTGATTGATTGATTGATTGATTGATTGATTGATTGATTGATTGATTGATTGATTGATTGATTGATTGATTGATTGATTGATTGATTGATTGATTGATTGATTGATTGATTGATTGATTGATTGATTGATTGATTGATTGATTGATTGATTGATTGATTGATTGATTGATTGATTGATTGATTGATTTGAGTCAGTGAATGAGTCAGTGAGTGAGTGGGTGAGGGAGGGGGTGAGAGAATGCGTGATTGATGGATTTATTCATTTTTATTCATTTCTGTATCTATTCATATATCTATTCATTAATTCATTCATTCATTTTGATTCATTTATTCATTCTTTAAAAATTGCTTGATTTTAATTTTTTTTTCAAGTAATACGTAGACAGCTAATTTTTTCATACATCTTCAAGAAGATCATTCCATATTTTGGAACCAGTATTAGTTCGATTCGTCCCCGAAAATTGCCACTGCTGCAACTTATATTTGATTAAGAGTCCCCTTATTGTCAAATATAAAGGTTTTTTTATCATCTGCAGTGAATAGAAATATACATAATGGAAAATCAGCTTAGATGGGGTTTTAAACAAAATACCAAGCGTGGTCATGTGCTTGTGAGATACTAATTGAACTATCATTATTTGTTTTATATACAGCAAAATGTATCAAAAAATGTCCTAATTTCACAGCAGCTACTTAAAAATTGAGAAAAATATCACAGTTTCTCCAACATGTCCATTATTTTGAAGAGTGACACACGTAATTGATGATAGAGCAGGTTAAATCAGGCCAAAATTGGAATACTATGCGATGTATATAACACCAAAATAGCTTTTGATCAAATGGATTCCATTAAAACTGTAATTGATTGTTTTCTTATAAGATATAACAGTAATTATCAAAGAATGCGTTTGTTATCATTTAATATTCATAAAGTTCCTAGCGGCTGGTTTCTCGTACACAACAGTACGCATTAAAGAGTCGAAATTCTACATATCATGCTGGTTCTACATACATTACTTACCAATATGCCTTGCCCCCTTCGCACTTCTCCTCCGCCCTTTTACTTTTCTTTTTTGTTTGCATTCCTTCCATTTTTTTTATCAACAAAATGGGCACAGTATAGGAGGTCGTTTCCCTACCAACAGAGATGCAATATCGATGCATAGGAATTTTAATTTGGATAATGGATATGAAAATTGAACATTTTCAGACTAATTAGTATTCAACCCATAATCATTACATAGTTTTATGGCTATCAAATTGCATCCATTTATGCATGCAGTTATATCAAAGTGCTGCCGGCCGTCTGTAGCAAATTAAATTTAGTTTGCAGCCTCATCAAATTTATTAATAGTCATCATGGCAGGAGTATATTAATAATCTATTCTCATCAACTTTTTTACACTGTATGGTTACAATAGCTACAAAATATTGCACTGAACATGCTTTAATATCATTGTATTATAATTTACTTTTCATTTTCTTCACGGGTCATATATTTACTGTAGCTAAGGAGATCCCACCAACCCGGCATCTGTCTTTAATATTAGTAGGAGACTAATTCCTTCTTGATTGAAAGATTTGAAAAAAGTGTGTTTTTAATGAAAAATATAAGCTGTCTCGTGAATTTGTTGTCCTAGTAATTATTTTCGAGTGAAAATATTATTTCTTGCAAACGAAAAAAAATAACAAAATGGTTTTTGCAACACCACCCCCCGCCCCTCCCTACACACACACACACACACACACCTCGATCCATCCATGATTGCAAATACACATTGACAAATCATTTTTTATAATCACCAATTACTAATTCAAGTAGATCAATCGTAAGATCCATGCTCTCTGGCAGGCCTATACATTTCCATGATTATTGTGCCCCGGTATCTAATTTAAATTTGTTGGTTGCCTGAAAAAATATAGAGAGTAAAAATGATTGACTATCATCACATCACTGTCACTCTATAGGGCAATTTGAAATTTCATTCTATCGAATACAGACGAGTAGATGCCATGTTTTAATTCAGCAAGCTAATATCCATCATGTCTATTGTGTGTGATTGGTATAAAGCGTAATACATTTGGCTCACCATTAAAATACAGGAAAGGAAGGACGAGAAATGAACTTTCTGCCGCAGTAACCTTTTCCTATTTATCATTATTTTATTGGCAGCCTTTGACGAGTTGTGATCAGGACCCGGAAACAGGTGACTTCAGGTTTCCAGTTTGGATGTTATCGGGTTTTTAGTCGGGTGACATGAAACATAGTTGTGTCTTTCATAAAAGAGGGGTTACCGATGGATGGATGTTCAACATAATCATATATGGTTACGAAGAGGGGTTGTAAATGGTAAATTGAGTATGCTTTAATCTGTTGCCATATGAGATATTTCTTTGTACATGCTTGTTAATTATTCGCTCTGGCACGTCTAGCAATTATTGCGAGTGAAACTTTCAAGCGTTACGGTGCTTACATATTTTGCAGAGAAAATAAGCATCGTAGTGTAACCTCCACACTATAGCCCCCTTTTTTCCTTTCGAAAGAAGAGCCCCCTCCCCATGATAGCGTATTCAGCATGAACTATGACAAAGAAATCTTTGCACAAGCAAAATAGAGTCACTATTGTCCCCAGACAAATGGGCCCATGAAATGCTTTGTAGGATCTGAAGCTGGATATGGACTTGCTCACCCCCCCCCGTCCGCCCCACCCCGGCCCAGTCTTTCTCTAATGTTTCAAAACATTAAGATGCATATACATCAATTTCGTTCTCAAAGCATGACGCCCACATAACAAATTGGGAAAAAAGGGAAAAAAGTGGTTTTCCGACCAATTGTTTAATGTTCAGCATGACCATTATGCAGCCAGACATGACTTTCGGAGTCACAGGACTGAAAATGCACTTTACAACAGGTATTAACTGATCAATATGCCATGATAAAATCAATCAAATATCAAGTCTAGTTCAACCATGCTCCAATTATTCTCTTGCAGACAGTGGTATATGAGCTGTAATATGAAATACAAAAGAGTCATGGGCATGAGACACTTTGTCATAATCAAATTCGGAAGAAGATTTTCAATGATCGATTTTTCACAAAAGCTTATCTGATAAAGTCATCACTTCATACAATCACCTTTTACACACACACACAAAACATTCTTTATATATCACGCTTTTAGTTGCGTAACTATTAAAATTATCCAGGGAGATGATTTGGTAAATTGCTAATTTGTCCACTGCCATCTCGTCCACTTACCACATGGTCTACCTTCATTTAGTCTAATGCTATTCCGTCCATCAACTTTCGTCAAACAACCATTTGGTCCAATCACCATTTGGTCCAATCACCACTTCGTCTAATCACCAGATCATCCATGACCATTTCGTCTCATAACCAGTTGGTCTAATATTCGTTTTATTTTCATTTATTTTGCCCAATTAACACTTTGTCTAATTAGACGAAATGGTATATGGACTAAATGACTATTAGACAAACTGGTTATTAGACGAAATAGTGATTGGAGGAAATGACAATTAGACGATGTGGATATTGGACGAACTGATTGTAGACCAAAATAATAGTAGACGAGTTGGCAAATGGACAAATTGGCACTGGACCAATGAAAATAAATCGTGGATTTGTATGATGTAAGGTTATGAACATGAGTGAGGCATTTTATCTCCTCGTTCATGTCTCTCATTGTTACATTAATATAGGACTTTAATGGCAATGCTCTGATTCCAACCGCTTATACATTGTTATTACTATTACCCCGGTCATCGGATCTTGGCATGTCCGCACACAATGTATGTACTTTCTCCACTCCCTGGGGAGCATTCTAACAAGAGTTCCAAGACTCGATTGCTAGGCATACTAACATAGGCTTCCGTATCCTGTCGATCGGGTATACACCTGGGTGGAGAGTGGCAAGATGGGGGTTGATATGTTGCTCACGTACATACCCGATTTTATCTACCACCCACCCTTCCCCCCCCCCCCCATCCATGTACTTCATTTGGGATGACAATAACATTCACAACAGACCTTTACAACAATACAAAAAAATAATGATATGACTATAATTTTTTTTTCATCATTAAACCTATCGTTACATTAATCCCTATGGTATATAGGTACCATGGTGTCGATTACTTCATCGACATCCTTCCCGTGATCAGTGTCATGATCATCTTCAGGTCGAGGTCGTCAAGTATTAGTAATGCTTGTAGTTAACCATGACTTGGTCATCATTACCCATGGCATTGATATCGTTTACACCAAGCGCGGGCGGCGGTCCCAGCTCTTGGGCGATGACGCAGTCCCTTTTACAAAATTATTCAAACTTGATGTTTTTGTATTAAGATGATAATGTATAGTTATGATAAATAAATATCAATGATAATATTGTTTTTTAGAAGTGTTCTACCAGCAGATTCTTCATCCTGAGTACCACCTGAGTTATTGACACTACTTTCGCAGGAATTTGGTATGACCATATATTATTTATTCCTAAGTAAAATAATGGCTCAGTCTGTCAACCGGGAATAGAACTTAGCCATCAAAGGGGGCGCTCTAACAATGAGCCAGATAATCTTCATAAATATGCAATCTAGTGATGCCTGGTCCGAGAGGCGAGCATGAAGATGTAAGAACATTCGTTTTCAAGCAAAATAATTGATTGTATTGTAGATATATCCATCGCCATTACCATGATTCCTCATCAACAACAACGAAAACATCATCATAAAAAAATCATAAATCCATAATTTATTGTTCGGAATAGACATGAAATGAAATACTCCGAAAATTTGCTTTGCCCAATTGATCGTGGCCCGGCAGCCGCTGTGCAGCGCCAGATCGACAAGGCTCTATCCCTTTAATCGTTGAACGCCAAACATGGTAGTAGCAACTCCCATCTTTTAACGTTCTTTGGTCTGACACGGCCGGGATTTGAACCCCCGACCTCCTGGTTGTGAGACGGACGCTCTACCAACTGAGCCAACACACCAGTGTTAGCATCATCCA
Source organism: Lytechinus variegatus (assembly GCF_018143015.1). Lineage (NCBI taxonomy): Eukaryota > Metazoa > Echinodermata > Echinoidea > Temnopleuroida > Toxopneustidae > Lytechinus > Lytechinus variegatus. Next base: position 34,372,487 of record NC_054749.1, read on the forward strand.
TTGTCATCCAACATCCTCACTGCCATCATTTGATCTTCATTATCATGTTAATTGGGACCCCCTGATAGAACAATTTTCGCAGCAACATCGCCACCACCACAACCATCAATATACATACCAACATACCAATTAGAACCAATTTGTCAGCGTCTCTATATTTCGAATTCTCATTATGATCAGAAAGTTCAACAGTTATTAAAATAAGAAATTTAGTCTTACAATAATCGTGATATTATGGCAACTTAATTGTATCTACGATGACAATATATACATAATTAAAACAAACGGTATACAGTTCACCAACATGACCAAGGTGTGTTGGAAGATCCTTGAGTTCACTTAACGAAAATGCAGCGACATACCAATGAGCTTAATGCCTGGTCATACCGCCCGAGCGTTGTTGGAGCGGTCGTGGAGCGGTAGGGAGAGAGGGTCGAATTTCGCTCACAAAATTGGGAAAAAATCGAAAAAAAAATCGAAAATGGTGAGCGGTGATGATTTTTTCTCTCCGCTCCAGGACCGCTCCAACAACGCTCGGGTGGTGTGACCAGGCCTTTAGCTCCTTGGAAATACTATGCTAATGTCCACGGTACACACTACGATTGCTTTGCGACCCATTTGTTCCAATATCGGATTGTATACGTCTGTACATGAAGACCACTGGATGGATGAGGGGAGGTAGTCGAGTGGTATATGGCGTCTGACTATACATGGAATGTCCGGGTTCGATATCCATCCGCGGCACTTATGTCCGTGAGCGAGGTATTCAATAATAATATAGGGTATTTATATTGCGCACATATCCACCTTGTTAGGTGCTCAAGGTGCTTCTATATTACCCGGCCAAGCTAGGCGTTCATAGCGCACACAGTTTTTTAAGGAATTACTTCCTACCGGTACCCATCGACAATGTCCGACAATAATCGGCAATGTTCTTTTATCTTGCATTCAAATAAATGGAAATGCTTTTGGTAACTAGGTGTGCACTTTTTTTTAAACTGTATGCAATGGCCGGAGAAAAACTCATTAATAATATAATAGAGGAGCAAGGAAAGAGGAATACGTATCGTCCATACTCATATCAATATAAAATTGGCGGATTGAGCTCCTTCAATTTTCAGTGAATCCAAACGAGAGTCCGCCATACAATAATGATAATTGCTCGAGAACATCTCTGTGATCATCAACATTATCAATGGCTAAACTAGACGCTATAAAGCCTAACCGAAATATAAAATGATTAAGTATGAATGCGCAGTAACAAACGTGAATAATAACCAGGGATGCTCCAGGCTAAAAATATTTATATCTGAATTAACAGAATAAAATTCACAAAGCCAAATGCTGAAAATTTCATCAAAATCTGATGAAAAATAGCGAAGTCAATTTGCAAATAATAATATTGCAAATCTTTAAAAATGCCATAACTTCGGTATTTGTCATCCGGGTTTGATGACATTTTTATCATTTGCTCTATTTGTTTAGATATGAATATATTCAGCCCGGAGCATCCTTTTAACTTGTCATGTTGCTTTCTGGGGGAGAAAATGCACAGATAACTACATAACCATATACAAAATGAGGACTTCTATCGAGTTACACAATAAAACAAATGGCACGTTGTTTAAGCCTGTCACCCTAACAAGTTGCTTACACTTTTAAACTTTTTAAACAAAAAGGTTCAAACAGTTGTTTAAAAAGTTAAAAAACATATGTTAGAGTGACGGGCTTAAACAACTTGCTTAGAATTTTAAACAGCGATTTTACAGCGTAGGAGTAGTTAGCTATATCAGCTAAATCATGTAAATGGATAACAATCAATCTGTCGTTTTCGTCATTCTTTTTTTTTCATTTGGCATGTTTGGAACAGGAAGAGAAATGTAAAACAAAGAATATTGACATTCATTTCATAAAATAAAGACGGTCTTTGGTCGTTGACTCATGTTGAAATTATGAATACAATAAGCATGAAATAAATACTTGATGTTGTAGTAGTCTTCATTACACTACTATACAATATGCTACTTATATTTGATAAAATCTACATATCATCTTGACATGGATGGTACAGAATGATATTAAAGTCAATGTCACGCAATCATGTCAAAAGAATACATTAATGTTGAATGAAAAGTTACATGTGGATATTACGTCAGTATTTGAGTTCCTTGAGAGAATGAAACCTATGCCGGCCCGCGAGTAATGGCAACCATTGCTTTAAGCAGTTCTTAGCATTAACCACGTCTTAATTAATCCAAAACTTATTGCGTCTTCAGGGTATTTTTTTAGACGACGTGCCGTTTGCTCTCTTGTACAGAGCGAACGATAAGTAAAACAATCTTTAGAATAAACGCAACAACACCTACAGACAACAAAATGGCGGCAAGAATAAAGTTTGCATCGACGCTGAAATCGACTTCGTCCTGTCGTTTGTCGATGACGCCTGATACTGCCCAAATGACCACGGGGAAGGAAAGGACGTTGAATCGAAGATAGCGATCCCATAAGAAGAGATCGAGGAATGCGTACACGCTGACGATGATGAGGAGAAGGACGAGTGCGATGGTGGAGCCGACGTTGATACTCGTGCCGAAGTCGTAGATGAAGACCATAGCGATGTTAATGTGCGTGGCAAGTGAGGTCCAGGTCCCAAAGATAGCAAGGCCGTTGAGGACTAGAATACGGTATATCCAAAGATCAACTTGACTGGATGACGAAGAGAAACAATTTAAGAAAATTAAATTATAGACCGCCTCATGATGGCAACATCATTATTATCACTAACAATATCTCAATAGGTGATGGCGCTGTTTTAAAGAGATCTGAAAAAAGTGAATGTCAAGTCATTGTGGTGACTTCAACAAAGCCTGATAATATTCGATTATAGGTCAGGTCCACCCAGAAAATCAGAGAAAAATCAAACTAGCATAAGGCTGAAAATTTCATCAAAATCGGATGTGAACTAAGAAATTTATGACTATTTAAAAGTTCGCTTATTTTTCACAAACTGTTAAATGCACAACTCAGTGCATGATATGAGAGAGTCGATGGTGTCCCTCACTCACAATTTTTTTTTCTTCTTTTTTTTCCTTATATCAATAACGTATGCATAAGAATATATTATGTACTTGATTGTTAGAATAATCGGACTCCTTGAAAAAATAATAATCGTCATAATTACTAATAGCCTACATAGAGTGAAATTAAATTTAATTACCTTGAAAAGTCATCTTTGTAGCGGACGAGTCCACGAGTAAGGATACCAATGCAAGTCCAGACAGATATCGGAATAATCGCGATCACTATTAACGATCCCCAGAAGATGAGATAAGCCCAAACGAAATACCAGGCGATGATGGCGACCAGGCTTGCCAGGTACGCGACAACGAAGTGGATGTTGATGATCGGTGGGTTGAGGTAGACGGGACCGTGTTCGTTTCGTCGGCAGAGGTTGACGAGAGCGTAGATGAGCCACAGCATCTGCCATATGAATATGACGATCCAGATAAGGAACGCCCATACAGCTGGGGTGACCTCGGTCGGATGTGCATCGGAGACGTTCTGTTGCGACGTCGGCAACCAACCTGTATAATATGAAAGGAGAAGGTGGTATGGGATCATGATAGAGCGTGTGGTCTGCCGATTCAGATTCTCGTCTTTGATTCGGAAGGTTGTGAGTTCGAATCAGCTAACAAGCTGAGTAATAGTTTGTTACACAGGAACCGTTCGTTCGAATCCCAGCCATAGCGTAGATTCATTCAAGAAAGGCAGAATAGAGGCTGACTTACAACGTACACTCCTAAAATGGTTGGGGCAACATACTTTCCCACACAACAATTTGTTAAAAATTCTGGGTAGTTTTCAACCAATACTGTGTACTTTTCACCCAGAGCACACATTATTGCTTTAAAACTTCCCAGAATCGGATAAAGTTTTAACCAATTGTTGCGTTCAGTATGTTGCCCAAAATCAATGTAATAAATCATTTAGAAAGTGATTTCTGTAACTCGTCTTCCCAGTGAAAATAATTGATTAATAGTTAATGGTTGATTATTAACTCAAATTCGCCAGCTTTTACCTACCCCATTGTTCGGAGTTTGGAATAACAAGAGATACGCAGTAGATGATGACCATGAGCACAGTCAGCACGACGAGGGGAATATTGTGATCTTCTTTTCCTTTGTAGCTCACTGGTGAAGCTCCCGCCATCTTCGTGTCTTTCTCATTAGTGGAAGGCATCTTCGCGAACTGGATGACAAAGGTAGGAGTAGTTTGTTGATGATGAGGGCAATATCGAAAGCTAAATCGAATGTATTTTATTTTTTGTCAGGACTCCTTAAAAAAGGTAGTGACCCGAGAAATCTTCAAATTTGTCCCCTCGCGTTGATACTTTCACTGAATTCAGAATTTAGAAATAAAAAATGAAATATGATTAGATCGCAATCTGTTTAAGCCTAATTGCTGATGATAATGATCTCCTGTCACTGGTCTATTATTTTTCAATAAAAAAATTAAATGGCAATATTGATTTTGTTTAACAATTATTTCAGATGCCTTTATCTGCGTACAGTGGCGTAATGAGGCCGAAAATTTGGAGGGGCCAGATATGGCGTATCGGGCCAAATTTATGAAAAGTTGCGAGCGAGCCCCAATATCACAAAAATCCAATTTTGTAATATATAGATTAGGACATAATATGATTTTAACCCTTCTCTCTTTCCTTTCCTCTTTTACCGTATATTTTTTATACTCCACTGTATGCGTATCTACTTATTAAAGTTATGTAATATGAATATAATATACACTGTAAATTCTCGCTTTATCAGTTTATGTATTTGTTGCGATGCAAAATGGTCAGTCAAACAAACAAGTAAACACAATATCATAGTGCAGTTTGGCAATACTCATTTCGCGCTTAGATGATTAGACCACATTTTTTGCATGGAAATATATTTCACAATTGCGGTATTAACCGCATTTTACAGTAGCAAACATGTACAGGGGCACTGCCAAGGTATCTAATATGGGCAAGACTTCAATTTGGGGCTGTTCAGACGAAATCAAAATTAAGGTGACGTCATTATTTTTAATCAATAACAAGGTTATATACAGTACGTATCCCAGGTCTCTCCGTTTTGATACTCTTCTTTCCTGTTCCTATTAAACTGTAAAGCATTTTGTACACATAACAACTTATATCGTACGGTGCCTAGTCGGGACTCTTATCCTAGTGTATAGGGCATTTTATAGCAATGTATTCTGAAAAAAAATCTATCTATTTCATTCTGAATCTTTCATGAAAGTACAATGTAAACATTTCCCACGTTTCTCCGTACATAACTTTATACAATTTTTCATACAAAATGCATGCAATGGGAGCCTGACACGAAACGACCCCGAACTTGACCCGATTTCAACGAGAGCGATGTTAGTATAGTTATATTGGTATCACCACATTAAAAAATGAACTCACTTAGCTTTAAAATACATCAAATTTGCAAGGCTTGATGGTAGCAGTCGTCATGATCCTTATATAAAACAATGCAATGACTTGTAAATATAGACTTACCCTAAATGCTAAATGGGGTTAACTGCGATCGTCCAGAATTAAAGAAAGTATAATGAGAGAGAGAAAGCAATCTGGAGCCTTAGAGAGTAGGAATATCCTGTTTGATTAAAGGTGATAACAGGTGTGATATCTCTATGAAACTCTTCTTTCAGCCCAGGAAATTGACCAATCAACTTGTTACAAGCTTTAAATCTGCGTTGATGTACAACGAACACATTTGTTCTCGAGGCTGCATATATATAAACTCGATTGGTTTGCGTTTAGAGCTTTTTAGAAATTTCGTTGACTTTCCGTGAAAAGTTTTGAAATTCATATCAAGTTCAGGGTTAAAGTCCAACGCTTACATAAAAAAAAAATCGGGGTTTCATAACAGAAAAATATGACGTCATTGTGGTGAATGCTTGCTTGAGTGCATGTGCGAAATCATAACAATAGTAAAATTGTTATGAAAGCTTTCTTTCGTATGAAAATATCTCTCTCCCCCTCTGCCTCCCTCCCTGTCCCTCTTTTTCTCTCCCTATCTCTCTCTGTCTTTCTCTCTTTCTCAACCCCTTCCCTCATTTCCTTCCTCCCATATCCTAGCTCCTTTCCCCTTCTTACCTCCCAATTCTCTCTTCTTCTCAATCTCCTCCAATCTTCACCATCTCTTTCTCTGTGTCACTCTATATTTATCTCTGACACTAACTCTTTAGTGGGGGGTAGCAAGAAACTAATATTCAATTCGATATCAAGCATAAGGAAAAAAATAATTATCATCATCCTTGTCATGACCTGGGCCTCGTCTACGGTTACGATTAATCCAATCATTCATATCTCTATAAAAATCCATCAGTGTCATAATTTTTTTTCTACAGGAAATTTGCAAAATGTCCTTTGTAAACAAAGGAGAACACACCAAATTGTCAAGAAATTAAACAAATTTACACATTCTTAAACAAGCATGCATTTTATATGTTGACTTTGTTGGCTTTCCATAGTTGCGATTGATCCGATCATCTTAACGATATGGAAATCTGACAATGTCATTTTTGTTTTGTTTTTCAAGGAAATTTGCATGATGTCTATTGTAAACATTAAGAGAAGCACACTGAATTAAAAAAATAATAATGAATTCATTATTATACATCATTTTTAAACAAACGTGCATTTAGATGTTGACGTTGCTGGCTTTCCATAGATGTGGTTGATTGGATCAATCGTAACTCTCTGTAAGACAAAGGCCATACTTTCATCCATCCATCCCTTCCATCCATTTATTTACTTCATGTGGCAATTCTAAAATTTACAATGGACTTCATAAAATGAAGTGTCAATGAATATATATTTGTAAAATCAACCCTGTTCCTAAATGTAAAAACGTCACAATCAGCAAATTTATCGCCATCGTCATAACGTGTTCATTTTCATCACCACCACCACCATCATCAATACATGTATATTACCATCGTATGAAAAATAACCTCGCCATCAACTACCACTAACCTGTTACGATTACCATCACCACCCCCGCCCCACCACCACCACAACCACCATTTAAGTTGTCCAGCCATCACCATCACCAAGACTACCTCACGTATTCATCATCATACCCACTCTCGCTATCATATAGGTATCGTTAGAACCAATATATTTGTCAACGTCATTTCTTTTTCTTACATGAGTTTCAGCATTTATTGAAATATAAAAATACAAATGTGCAATACTCACTATAATAATGATCATGGGGGTACCATAAATTACAATATAAATGTGACAATCTCATAATATCAACGAAAAATATATATACATAATTTTAACCTATGGTATACTGTTCAGTTCATAACAACTCGACGAAATAATAACAATTCGAAGAAAACAAATACTAGAGTACTTAGTATAGTAAGGGGAAAAGAATACATATCTTATTCATACACATGTTAATATGAAAATTAGACGGGGAACAACATTTATGTGCTTATATGGAAAAAGATTACTAAAAATTAACATAATTTGTCAAAAGAGCCCGTCATAATAATCATGATAATAACTATATGCAAGTGCATTGCTATGATCATCGGTGGCTAAAGATGGCAGCATTGTCTAACTTAAGTAGTTCTGATCAAGTATGACTGGCAGTTACAAGTATGATCATGATGAATGATCGATCGACTTGTACGGTTGATTACTTGTGCGAGTTACCAGTGGTAATAAATGTACAGACGATACAATCATTGAATTGAATACAAAATAAAAATGTAATATCAAGTCTATGTACTGAATAATAGAAAACAAAATTTGTATAGCGCAGCTTTTATTTGAATAAAATATTCAGCTGCGCTTGTTCAGAGATCTTTTTTTCTTACTTAATTCGATGTTTACACATCAATTTTCTTCATTATAGGTATATTTTTTCAATTTCGAATTTGAAGAGAGTATGTGATCGAGAGCTTTTTATGTAAATTGGCAGGCTATTTAGTTTGGGGGCAGCAGGCGTAAATGTGCGATCGTGTTACTTTTGTTTGGTGAAAGGGGATCTGGAACAATAATTTATTTGTGGAACATTCTCGAGAATAAACAGTATGTCATTCTCTTTATTTTTTTCATTTGAGGTAGAGGGAGAGAATTTTTTTTAAAGAGGACATTCATTACAAAAAAGAGAGACACTCTTTGGTCATTACGCATGTTAAAACATGCAATAAGCGTCAAAAGTTAATACTTGGTGGTGTATCAGTCTACATTACACTAGAGTGAAATATGCTGCGTATACTTCATTATAAAAAAAACATTTCAATCAAGTTCTAGCTTTTTGACATGGATAATACAGATAAGCCAGTATCAACAATCGTGCCGAAATATGAAGAATGAATATATAGATCTGTATACAAAATGGAGTATACGAGTTCCTAGAGAATGGCCACCTTTAGTAATAGAGACCATTAGAAACAGTCCTTGGAATTTACCTTATCTTAATTCATCAAAAATTTACTGCGTCTGCATGGTGCTAGACGATGTGCCGTTGACTCTCTCGCACAGAGCGAACGATAAGTAAAACAATCTTTAGAATGAACGCAAGAACACCTACGGACAACAAAATGGCGGCAATAATAAAGTTCGCATCGACGCTGAAATCGATTTCGTCCTGTCGCTTGTCGATGACGGCCGATACTGCCCAGATGACCACGGGGAAGGAAAGGACGTTGAATCGAAGATAGCGATCCCATAAGAAGAGATCGAGGAATGCGTACATGCTGACGAGGATGAGGAGGAGGACGAGTGCGATGGTGGAGCCGACGTTGACACTCGTGCCGAAGTTGTAGATGAAGACCATAGCGATGTTGATGTGCGTGGCGAGCGAGGTCCAGGTCCCGAATATAGCTAGTCCGTTGAGGACTAGAATACGGTATACCCAAAGATCAAATCGACTGCGTAAAATAGAGAAACAGTGGAGGAAAAACCAAAAAGTCATTAATATCAATACAATTATTTTAATGGATGGAGCTATGAGTGGATGGCGGATGATTACGAGAAAGCTTACCATTAATCGAATTATTACTAGGACAATTAATATATGATGTACTCGCCTACTAGAATTAACTGGCAGTCATAATCACATGCGTATACTAATGTTGTTTATTCGGGGATCGACCCCTTCCCCTTGAATGTCCCATTTAGGACTTGAATGTTATTTCCCGATTTGAAGCTTAAATCCCCTATTTCCATATAAATGTTCAACTAATCTGACAAATGTCATCATAGTTTTTAAGAACCCACAGTGCAATATATCAAATGAAATAATCACCTTGAAAAGTTAGCTTCGTAGCAGACGAGTCCACGAGTAAGGATAGCAATGCAAGTCCAGACGGACACTGGGATGACAGCGATCACTATCAACGATCCCCAGATGATAAGATGTGTCCAGACAAAATACCAGGCGATGATGGCGACCAGGCTTGCCAGGTACGCGACAACGAAGTGGATGTTGATGATCGGTGGGTTGAGGTAGATGGGACCGTGTTCGTTCCGACGGCAGAGGTTGACAAGAGCGTAGATGAGCCATAGCATCTGCCACATGAATATGATGATCCAGATAAGGAACGCCCAACCAGCCGGGGTGACTTCGGTTGGGTGTATGTCAGAGGCATTCCCTACAGATGTTGGTAACCAACCTACAAAGGAAAGGAGAATGGGTTGTTGGTAATCACAAAGCAATGATTTATCTATTTTAAAAAACATACTATGGTTAACTTCTAAATGTTTCTATGGCGAAGAAGAAGAGTACGTGTAGTTGTTTCACAGTACGGTATTGGTTGTCCTTACATTGTGTCTTACTTACACCTTACGCTACGTAATCATGGCCAATGCTTCACAACCTAATAAACATTAACAATAAATTATTTTGACAGGTTACGTTGGTAAAGGAGTTTAAGTTAAGGCTCCAAGGCCGAATTCAAATTTTTGGCGGATGCAATTTTCGCTACAAAGTAGAAGAAAAGGTAGATCTTGAAATTTTTTACAGGCAACTCCCCCCCCCCCCCCCCCTCTCTCTCTACCTATGGAGGACGAAAATATTATACTTATAAATCATACAAAATTCGACTTGACAAATGAAGAGAGGGGTTTTGTAAATTCCTTTAAATTGGGGCCGCATTGCAGTATGGCGTGCTAAATTATTTGGAAAATATTTTTTGTAAGTCTGCCCAGTGAGAGAGAGTAAAAAATCTTCGTAATAGCTTTACGTACCCCATCGCTCGGAGTTTGGAATAACAAGAGATACGCAGTAGATGATGACCATGAGCACAGTCAGAAAGACGAGGGGAATATTATGATCTTCTTTTCCTTTGTAGCTCACTGGTGAAGCTCCCGCCATCTTCATTTCTTTCTCCTTAGATGAAGGCATCTTGAAAAGAACACAATAAGAAGAACTTTGCTTACGATGTTGTTGGTGACGTCGATGGCTGATGACAATCCTTGAGATAGTGGTTGATTCGGGAAATCTTCGAATTTACTCTGGTGTATTCTTCCTGTGTTGATCATTAATACATAAACAATAATGAAACATAGTAATCATTGAATATTGGAGGCGACAATCCATCATCTACCAACACTAATAATTTAACATTAGTAAAAATGACAATATATTTTTTGTCGTATAATAATAATAATAATAATAATAGGCAATTTTTATAAAGCGCTTTTCCCAGAATGGCCCAAAGCGCGTTACAGCATATTATTACCCCGGTCATTGGATTCGTTTCAATCCCGCACGAAAAGTGCACAATTTCCACTCCCTGGGGAGCATTCCTTGCATTCATCGCAGCCTCATTATGGCGCTGGCAAAATCAAACATACAATATCTTTCGCATCCTACCGGTACCCATTTAGCACCTGGGTCGAGAGTGGCAAAGTGTGGATTAACGCCTTGCCAAAGGACGCTAGACCGCGGTGGGATTCGAACACACGACCCTCTGTTTACAAGGCGAGAGTCAGAACCACTACACCACGGCTCTTCCGAAAATATAACACTTTAGTTGATTTGATTTGATTTATTTCCACTTTGTCGACAATCAGCTTTAAATATAAAATGAAAAAATTGCTTCTGTCGTTATATATATATAAATATTTCCCTCCTTACGTTTCCTTTGACTTCAAACATGATAACATGAACCATGGACAAATTGTTGTTGCGGCATTTATACTTTGCCCCCACTGATATTTTGTTGAGCATTCTATTTTATTTCGTAATTCATGCCCGCCTCCCCGCTCACGTCTCCCTCTCTTGTTCACTTTCCTTTTCTTTTTTTTTCTTCTTTTCTCTGCCCTTTTTCTTTGTATTGTGTATTGTGTTGTATTTTTTTGTCTACAGGCGTATCCCGCCACAAGCCTCAGCTTTTAGGGTATACGCCTTCTTCCTTAAACCTAATATATACATCTTTATATATATATTTTTTTTTAATAACAAATTAATTTATGTATGAATTTATGTTATGAAAAATTTACTGAAATGGAAGAAAATAAATGTTTTATTTGAATTGAATTGAATTGAACAAGTGTAATCATTTTTTCTTAGCATAACATAATAAGCAAATGATATAATTAATAACATATGCATATACTATTATACAATCTAATAATCTAATTGAAATATTTTTATACCTGATTAATTTCTTTTTTTTTAATTGTTAGAAAAATAGCAGAAAAAAATATATACATAATTATATCAACATAATACATTTGAAATGTGGGAGACCTTCATCTTAAGCTTCGAGCTTGAAATTTATAAAGGCCTCAGATGCCTTCATCTATTAATCTGTTAATAATAATATAATATGCATTGTAAAATTTTGTAGTTGTTGAAATACAAATAATTATTCAAACAAAAAAAGTGAAAAAGTTGACCATGTATTTTGTACCTGGGGCACGAAAACATATAATTCACAATTGCAAAATTTACCGCTATTTGAATATTAACTTCGTGCAGGATAAGTGCCAATGAAATTTTATATTAAAGGCAAGAGCTCTTTGGGGGAGTTAAGACGACATAACAGTGACGTAATTACTGTAACTGAATAATAAAGGGTAATAATTATAACACAGGCCCATCTTAATAATAATAATAATTACTTCTTATTAAGCGCTTTTTCAAAAATTACAAAGCGCTGTACAAATGACAAAACAAATACAATCGGTAAAAACTTAAAACAAAACTACACAAAATGAAACGCTACTTGCAATATTTATATTAAACATGTTAAAACAAATGAGATTTAAGCATCTTCTTGAACACATCAGTAGAAGAACATTGGCTAAGTTTATGGGGTAATCTATTCCAATATTTGGGGGCAAACACAGAAAATGACCTATCACCTACTAATTTGAATATTTTAATAGCCTTCTTTAATATTCCACCCTCCCCTTCGTTGCTGAGTCGCCCTGTCTATAATGGACACGATACCGGTCCCTTCTAAAATATGGTATATTATGCGGCAGGGGAGTTTTATACATGTAGTAATTCCTTCTGAAAAATAAATATATCTGTATAGGTATACCGTTGGCTGTAGCTGGAATAAAACTTGTCCGACGCTCGACCATACAGCTTTCACAAGAAAAGTCAAGCAATGTGAGCCTGACACGAAATGACCTCGAACTTGACCCAATATCCAAGGTAGCTATATAGCTATCCTGACGTTGGTCTGTGCATGAACTCACTGAATATGATTCAAGTGCATGATGATGTAAATTACCACCAATGAGCAAAAAAAAATGGATTTTACTGGCTCCAGGGAAATTCCTATAATGGGAACTGGATATTCATTTGAAGGCGAGTGGATTCATATTTGTGTTGCACCAAATAAATCATTACAAAATTCTAGGCAATGCGCGTTACTGCGTTATAATATTCGCACAATAACGGGGCACAATATTTAACTGACATAGCTTTAACTTTTAAGATGCCTCCTATTCTGCAACACTGAATGGTAGACCTAATTATATATATTCTAGTCGTCATGATCATTAAATAAAAGATTATGTATATAAATAAGACTTACCCCGATTTTAATTAGGATTCCGAGGATCATCCAAACTAGATCGACATGTCTTGAGTGAGAGAAAACAAGATCGACATCAAACCGTGTACTAGAGGGATAGGAGATAACTGTAGACTGACACTATTATAAGTATGCTCTTCCTTTGGCATGTTAAGCACAGGAACTCTGCCAAAAAACTTGCAACAAGCTCCAAATCTGTCTTACAACGCAGAGTCCTGTGGTTTGAATCTGCTTCTATTTAGTTTGAAGCTTTGTGGAAATTTGTGTGGGGAAGTGTTTGTCAGACAGGGCACGTACGGGGGCCTATTGTGATGTCACAAGTTTTATTGTTCGCGAGCTCACTTTCGATCGCAGATTGTGACCGATGGTGGGAATTGTTGAATAACTTTGTGCAATGCAATGGTCTCCTCACATGTATCTGCACGGTTCTAAACGCATCGTTGCATCTTGATAGTTGTTCTTCAAGCAAAATATTTTTTCGAGATATTAAACTCTTTACAAAAACGAGAGGAAAAGGTTAAAGTTGGAAATGTAGATAGAAAAGAAGAAAAGAACAATTACCAACAACAAAAGACAAGAAAAGAAATAAAGAGGTTTACGGAAGATGAGAATTATATAATTGGCAAAAAGTTTCAATTCCGTCCATTTTACAAGGAGAATATAAAAAAAATGATATGGAATAAATTAAAACAAGGGGAGGTGCATATCATATTACCATCCCTTATCATAGTATCTAATTTCCTGTAATTGTTTTGTTTTCGATAATAACTGACATGGCTGTCATTAAAACATTTTGTGTGTGTTTTTACAATTATTGGTGTCGGATTAATTTACTGCTAAAAACCTTTGCCAAAATACAAGGCTATTCCTTGTAAAGTTCAACTTCATGCCAAGTTCGTGGCTATAGTCCAACGCTTACATAGAAATCGAGGTTTCATAACATTCGAAATGACGTCATAATGCTTGAGTAAATATGCGAAATCAAAATAATACTGGAGTAAATCTTATGGTAGCCTCCTGCCGTATGAAAACGAACCCCCTCCCTTATAGCTCCAACTTTTCTCCGCAATTTCTCTTCTTCTGTATCTCCTCCACCCCCCCCCCTCCAGCTTTCTTTCTCTCTCTTCTCCCTCCCTCTCCTAGTCCCTCATTCTATCCATTTTTTTTCCTTCTGACTCTACCCCCTTACCTCCAAATCTTCTTCCCAATTTTCTCTTCTCTATCTCCTCCACCCCCCAGCTTTCTTTCTCTCTCTTCTCCCTCCCTCTCCGAGTCCATCATTATATCCATGGTTTCCTTCTGATTCGACCCCCTTACCTCCAACTCTTCTTCCCAATTTCTCTTCTCTATCTCCTCCACCCCCCCCCCCCAGATTTCTTTCTTTCTCTTCTCCATCCCTCCCTCTCCGTGTCCATCATTATATCCATGTTTTCCTTCTGATTCGACCCCCTTACCTCCAACTTGTCTTCCCAATTTTCTATTCTCTATCTCCTCCACCCCCAGCTTTCTCTTCTCCCTCCCTCTCCGAGTCCCTCATTCTATCCATTTTTTCCTCCTGACTCTATACCCCCTTACCTCCAACTCTTCTTCCCAATTTTCTATTCTCTATCTCCTCCCCCCCCCCAGCTTTCTTTCTTTCTCTTTTTCTCTTTCTCTTCTCCCTCCCTCTCCGTGTCCATCATTATATCCATGTTTTCCTTCTGATTCGACCCCCTTACCTCCAACTCTTCTTTCCAATTTTCTCTTCTCTATCTCCTCCACTCCCCACCATCTCCCCCATTCTTCTCTCCCTCCCACTCCCCCTCTCTCTCTCTCCCGATCACACACAGGTCTCTTCCTCTACCTGTCCCTTCGAACTCCCAGCACCTCTCATCCCGTCACCTAGCACTTCTCTCTGAATCACTCTACCCCCCCCCTCCCTCCCCCTTGTAGCGTAATTTAGCAACGTTCAGAATCTAAAGGCCGTCAAATCACTACGTACACATTAAAGGTCATTGTCGAAAGTTGGTGGACATGGACAGCACATCGTTTTAAAATTCGGACCGGAAGAAAAATTGCAAATATGTCGTCTGTCCAGGGTCCAGGACGACACTTCTGTTTACACCTCGTGATTCACCAATTTTCGACAAAGACTGTTTTGTTATCAAGGGTTTTTGACAAAAATATTATCTGTGTTATAGTATAAGTGTGTGCGCGTTGATTGCTAAATTGTCCCAATAAGAAAACAATGCGTAAACATAAAGAAGCCAAATAACAAATAGGGCCTTTATAATTGACAAATAGTATTTACTACATGAAGTGCATTCATTACTCACATGTACATGGTTGTATAAGGCACACTTATCACATTGATTACTTTACAATACCCTAAAAATATATTTCATTTTCAACATTACTTTTGGCTTGCATGTAGTTTTGTTAGAGCGAGTCACACACTACGTAATGCTTTACAATATTATACCTAAAAATAAAACATTTTAACAAATTACTATTATGGATATCATCATAATATGCACAAACTCCTAATAAAAAGAACATCAATCATTACGTCTAGATTTGATCTACATCATTACTGACAATGATTTACTGAATTGGACTAAATTTAACGATACACCATCTAAGTTAAAAATCATATTATCCGAGATCGACTTTCTTTCTTCAAGCAACTAATTTTGTTCAAGCTGTGCTTTGATCACTGTTGTAAATCACCAACGTCATAAACGGTATACAAACCAATTAATGAAATAAACATGAATAATTACGATTACAATCAACCATCTTTTAGTTTTCATACTAGCAGAACTATATATTTAAGAACTCTATATTATGGAGAAAAGACAGACTTTTAATCACGGTAATTAAAGTAACTCCGATTTGTTCTTAGAAATAATATTTGCACTGTATTGCACATGGTATATCATTCATCTGGTGTATTCATTAGTTCAACATATCAAGTGCCTCTGATGAAACCTCTGCAGCATCTAACTTCAATACATCTAATGGCCGAGAAATTCTATATCCTTATATTTATGATTTCAAAAACATATGAATATTAATTAAAAAATTAAAAATAATAATAAAATAATAACGCAGTTCTTGTATAGCGCACATTACATGTTATAAAGTCCCTATGCGCTTCCAAAGGAATATTACCCTGAACAAAAACCCTGACATTCAGATGTTAGCTATCACTGGGCATCAACAAAATTTACTTTAAACACATATTACAACAGCACAAATATTATTGGTGTCATATGATGTTGGTATCCTACATTCAATGTAATATTAAGAATTTAAAACAAGGCTATATATAAACTTGTTGTATTTGTAAAAATATACCTTTCCGATAAAAATGGAGTACTTCCGAATACGAACCTTATACTTTAAAACCAGTATTTCACATAAATAGAGATGGTCTATCAGTTTTCCTTGCTGGTTCCCAAATGAAGATAATAATTGAAAATACAGATTCATATCTTTGACGATATCAAAACACAATAAATGCAACTGACACCTTTTTCAAAATCAAAATAGGTATTTTATATCATAGGAGACCACTGCTACCGATATGACCGATTCGAGAATCAGTTCAAATACATACCCAATCATTCTTACTTCTTCTTTATAAGCTCCCTCCCCTCAGTCAAATGTCGTGTCTGCATTATAATACCATAATACATGTCGCTTAATTCATGAATTGGGTATTCAGAATAAGTTGCAATCAACTTGAAACATAAACTTGTCATGATTTGGTCTTATCTAACGTAAATAACCTTCCAATTTTTAAAATATCATGATCGCCCTGTAATAATAACGAACAAAAGACATTATCATAATTTCTATATTGTTAGATGTCACATATTCGCGAAAGAGAAAAGAGCGACAATGCTGATATAGCGATGAGGATGAGGACAAGAGATTGAGCCACTGAACATGATTTTTTTTTCTCTCTTCTCTTCTGATGACGATGTTGATGCTGACGTAACAACATATAGTCTTCTAAATTACACCTGTCGTACACTCCGACAATCAACGAGAAGCTTCCCCTGGTGTGATGAAGTCAAAACTAATCACTATCGGAAGAAGCTCGAAGAATGAAAATAAGTCATTGAAAAGTTTGAAAAATCGCAAAGATATCCAGATGCATCCCTTCCTCCATCGACAAACCAATATCAAATAAGATATCTAAAGTTGACAGAAGCACGTGATCCTATAAATATGATTGATTAGAGGCATAAGGTTATAGTCGTCTCTTTCATCGAGAAGCGGTGGACAAATGAAAGCTTCAATGGAGAGCTTCCAATTTCAAAAAGTTTTTTGCTCAGAAAGCTCGCGTATTCCGGCACACACAGTAATATAAAAAACACATCCATAGGACAGATACGAGGCACGTGATAAGATGACGTCATCAGTGCCAACTTTGGCAAGTTCGTTCGAAACTCTGGTTTCCTTCGATTGAACAGTTTATTTCTTCTTTTTTCCTGCAGGGGTGAGAGGTAAAGTAAAAAAAAATAATAATGAACCATTATAATGGCGACAATGACAAGAAGTTTTAAGGATAACACCGATCCGACAAAAGAAAATCGTTTTGACAGAAATGAAAATGGTCAATCCAAGTCGACATAGTTATGTAACTTTACAAATTCATTATAATAAAACCTTTTCCTTTTTTAAACAGACCTGTTCTTTAAAAATGGTAGAAAATTTGTAAAAAAAAATTGTAGAAAATCTTTCAGAATAAGTTGGTTATTTCTTTCTGTTGAATCTGTTATTTAATTGTTCTTCTGTAAATTTTATAGCTTCTGTTTTTTCTAACAGTGCATAATTTAGCTTTACAGAATTATAATTTGACTGATTGATTGAGATAGCGTTTCATGAAAGGACTTGTCGGACGTTTTATCCGACAAGTCCCATTTTATCCGACAGTTACCATAGGAACAGTGCCTTTCAGCCAATCAAAATCATGAAAAGATGTCAGATCTGACAACTTGTCGGATGAAAATATTGATGAAACGCTCCCCAGGGGCCCGTTGCAGAAAGAGTTGCGATCAATCGCAACTCTAAAAATCATGCGCAACTTGATTTCCAACCAATCAACAGCGCGCATTTTGGGACTTGCGATTGATTTTTTGGCTTGCGTTTAAATGCAACTCTTTCTGCAACGGGCCCCAGGGTCCCGTAACACAAAGGTTAGCGATTGATCGCTAATTTGAAAGGGCTATTCTGATTGGTTCCTAGTCAGTCTACTGAGCAAAATGCGCTTGCAACGAGGATCTTGATTGGTCATTTCATTTCATTAAATGATAACCTTTGTGTTACGGCGCCTGATGAGTATAATACTGGGAATAGAGTTGTTAATATTCATCTTACGGCAGGCAGATTAAATTTAGGTATGTTATTACCCCGCAACCGAGATATGAAAGACATCAACATACACTGAAACAAGATTCCTATACTGAGAATGCGTGAGAAAATTAAAGAATATGCATGGAATTTAATAATTACGATCAGTGAAAATGGTGAACAATACCCAAAAATGAAAATGATAATGATATACATCATGACTAAATATTGTAATATGTATGGGATAAAATTTACTGTTTTTAATTTTCTTTCGACTTTTCATCTCTCTCTTTCTCTTAGCCCTTTGATCAAATACTATATTTTTTATAGTGGTCTTTAAATTGACTGAACTTAAAGCAGGCAGAATATTATACCACTATGTTCGGGTGTTATATGAAAAGAAATTTGATTGTTTTTTACAACGTTGGTTCCTCTACTAAATAGGAACATCTTAACATATCTATTACTTCACTAAATTCAATGATTTTCTAGCATTATTCTTTTGTTGGATTTTTTTTTAAACCGACTATGTTAAAAAAAACAATTGGAATTTAAATTATAATTAAGAATTACACCATTTTGCTTTTGGAATTTCCGATTTGAAAGAAAAGTAAACCACAGAAACTCGAAATAAACCATGTCATGAAAATAATGAAAAAGAAGACTTTCCGCCCATAACCGAGTAACTATGATAGTTTATTATTGTCCATGGATGGGTACAAGTATAAAATGTATATACAATTAGCAGTGATACGCTTACCTTTATTTAATAGTCTATTATAGGCAAGGGAAATTGAAACAAAATCAAATTAATTAGATGAGACTTATTTCAAATTATATCTTGCACAGTTTGCAGGGGGTTCGGAACCCGTTATAGGGCTAATCTGTTTATGTTGACAATGTATCTTATCGGATGGGATTGAATTGTCAAAGGGCACAAAATAATGAAACATCCATTTTTCAAAGTGTAATTTTAATATGACTAAAGGGCCTTTCTGAAATATTCTCTCATTTGCAAACATCACTGCTGACTATTTGTCCTTAGTGTTGTCAATAAGTGTATAGCTCCGTGGAATTTTCATGATATTATACACTTTGTCATCTTCCTTACCTTTTCCTTTCTTTTTGCCTTTCTTTTTCTTCTTCGTCCCCCAGACACATGCTATGAAGAAACAAGAAAAATACAATATCTAATTCATTAATGTTATGTTATATAAAAATGAAATAGCGTTACTGCATTATGATTCTCCTGTTGATTTTATCTGGTCATTTTTATTTTCTCACGCTTATCAAGATAATCATAATGAAAATCCATATTTTATTGTTTAAAAATAGACATGAAATGAAATACTCCTAAAATTTGCTTTGCCCAATATTATTATTGATCGTGGGCCCGGCAACCGCTACGCAGAGCCAGATCGACGAGGCTCTATCCCTTTATTGTTGAACGCCAAATAGGGTAGCAGCAACTCCCACCTTTCAACCTCATTTGGTTTAACCCAAACTTAAGGATATTGCGCCCCCGAAAACAATTAACAAGCCCCCCAAAAAAGATCTTCACTTTCAAAAGGGGAGGCACACTTCTGTTTTAACGGCATTTTTACATTACAAATTGTAAATTGCACGGGCCGGCTGTGCCAGCCCCCCCCCCCCCCTGGATCCGCCAATGGTCTATTTCAAAATTAATCTAAACCAGTTGGCTCACTTTTCTTATTATCCATTTCAACAATAATCTACCCTTTTTATATCAAATAAACTTATCCTATAGAAAAGGAGATACGCCTATAGCTAATTAAGAGATAAACAAGGATACCAAAAAGATATGCAGCCAAAAAAGACTTTAATGCTGACCCACATAAATCAAACGGACAGGTTGTGTATACGTTTCCCAATTTATTTAAATAATTGTAAGTTGTATTCCAGTGAAATATAATGCTTGGTTTTCTTTATGTGGCGTATCTACGGGGAAGGGTTACACAGTACACTGTAAACTGTGGTGTTAAAACTGACACCAATTGGTGTTATTAGAGGACCACACCCTGAGGTGTTAAAATTACACCCTAGAGATTGAACATAACACCAAAGAGTGTAAATGTAACAACCAAAGGTGTTGTAATAACACCTATAGGTGTAAAACTAACACCACCAATTTAACACCGGTGTGGTCCTCTATGTACACCGGTTAACACCAAAGTTTTTGCTGTGTAGGCCTTCTCCGGGGGGGCAAACATGTTGATGTATTTAAAAAACACCATTCTACAAACAGATACATTTAACAAAAGATGCTACCAATATCTCAGATGTTGACTTCCAGCGTCCCAGGGTAATTTTTCGTATCAATAAGAACTATGTGTCATGTATTGTTCAGACCTACCTATTGTATTTTTCATTGAACAGTAGTCTAGGGCATCAAGCAATCTCTTCTCCGTAGCCGCAACCCCAGATGTTTCTTCCCATATGAGGAGACTGTATAATGCTTGCTCCCGTACCTTCGCGTACTTGTTCTCAATCTTCGGGATAAAGCCGGCTGTCCCCAACTCTAGAGCCATTCTCTTCCAGTGGTGTCCGAGTCTCTTGGCGATTGGATCAAGAGAGTTAATGAGTTCTAAATTTAAAATGAAGACAGAAGAGAATCTATATTAACTCCACCGATTCCAAGACACACTGTATCAAAAATTAACACATGGATGGCAGGTAAAATTTGTCACCCCCCCCCCCCCCTTCCGAACTACATGTAGAACATTAGCATGATTAGAGACCATCAAGTGAAATGCCGATCTTGCTTTTAACTTCAGTCATTACAATGACCCTAAATTAATATCCCCAACTCAGCTTGAGCTCTTACAGCAGGCGATTGAGGAAGTATGGAAATATTTTTTTCTCCCCACCCCCCCCCCCATCGACAAGGACAATGCTAGATCAATTCCCTCCCGTACAGTGCAGGTTCATTCTATAATATTACAATATTTTATGCAAATGTTAGTCAGACATGTACAGGGTTATCTCTATGGCAGCAGCAAGCGTAGGTAGGGGAAAAGTTCCAATGCCCTTTAACAAAATGTGAAAACCTATTCACTCTTCGCAAAAATCTTACCAATGTACAATAAAAAAAATGCATTGCAACATTAATTTTCACTACTAAAATGGCAAAAGTTCTCTGCTTTCGGTTTCTTATCAAAAAAAAATTGTATACGCGTCTCACCAACCCACTCCCCCCTCCCCTCCCCACCCCACCAAAAGAAAAAAATCCTACGTGCGGCCCTTCATTGCCTCGAAATAATATTGTTGACATGCAGCCCTTCCGCCCTATCCGAAGCGCCAATGAAGATAATTCCACATTGTAATGAAAGTGGAGAAGTATTATTTTGGCTAATCGTATTTTCAGTATAAAAGTAAGTATCACTCCCTTTTTAGCTCACTTTTTCATGCTTCATCACTCGGTACCTTCCAAAGCCCCTTCCCCTTCCCTTCTTCTTTCCATCAAGAAACTTACTTGAAAAGTGTTTTTGCTCTAGAAGGTCCGCCAGGAGACTGAATCCTTGTTGCCGAATCCCTTCGACGTACACCTCGAACTCCCTCACCCCTCTGGTTCCAAGCTCAGCTAAGATTTGTCTGTTCGTCTCAGGGTTGTCCCCCTTCCCCATCCGCCTGATCAAACGAGCTTTATCGCTGTCAATGACGACCTTCTCCAGGAGATGTCTAATCATGTCATAAGCCATCACGGTGTTGGCAAGAGGATTGGTGTACATGACAAGTATCTGACGACATTCTTGGACCGCTGTTTGGAGAAAAAAAGTCGATGAATTACTTAACTATCATCTATTGACTTTTCAACACAAGCTTTTAAACAAAGTAGAATCATGACATAAACAAACGAAATGAAAATCATATTACAATTATTTTTAAAAACATCGAATAAAAACCGGACAGTAAAGATTCCAAATGGGACAAAAATACATTCTTTATTACTTAACTGAAAACATGACTTTTAACCTTGTGAATCAGACCCGTCACATAAACTATGTTTTGATGTGATATTCAATTACCAATATTTTGCACAAGTCCCGATCGTATGTAAAAAAAATACATAATATCTTTATAGTTATTACTACCTTGAGCATGTTAAGTAGGCCTAATAGAATAGAAGATATCGAAAATGACGTCTCTAATTAGATATATTAACTGATAAATGACACGAAATCAAATAAAAAGTTCAAATAACATTTTTAAACATAAGAAGTAAAGGGTCCCTTGTAAACAAATGAGAGATATGAGAAGTCGTGATAAATGTCTTTAATGGGGACTGGCTGAGAGGACAGGCTTTCCCTTTGGAGCGGTTCCCATTTATCGTCAGCAAAACATATAGTTTACACTCGATTTAATTCCCAAAATAACATTTCTGGGGAAAAATAATTGTTTTCATGTTACCTTGAAAAGACTCATCAATATCCTTTTTTTCTTTTCGATAGCCCTCTGAACAAACCCTTTCAACGATCGCTAATAATTGGCTTCGCATATCAGTCGCTCTATTCTCCTTTTTGACATTTTTGCTTTTAGTTTTGGCGACCTTTTTCCCACGTTTTCCCATTATTGGGACATATTTTATAAAAAGGCGATGTCTTGACAGCAATCACTTCAATAATAAATTAAGTTTGTACGTGATTGCTCACATGTTGCTAGTAGTAACAGGGGGAGAAGGCTCGGCATGCAGCGCAGGGCTAGCTGGGCGGGCAGTTTTGCGCATTTTATTTGGCGCGCTTTGTTACGTAAATGAAAGGCGAATTATGACGTCATATTTCAATTTCTCCTTTTTACGCTCTTATTTTTTGTAATACAGGGAGGGTTACAAATATAGTTGACTTTTGAAGGCGCTATATCTAATTACAAAGTTAATTATTTTTCTTTAAATTACCGTGCTTTTTCGGGGATGGCTGGCTCGCAAATATTTACCATATCGCAATTTTTTAGTTTCGTTTTATTTTGTAAGTCATTATGCTAATTTCATTCTATATGTTTTTCGATAATGTTTCTTAATTAATCATAATTTGTATAGTTAGTTCAAGAATTAATATGACTTATTTTTATGACTTAATTTGTACCTTGTTAATTATTATATGAATTAGATTAAGGAGAAAACGATTAATGTTATTTTTTTTAATATCAGCCCCCTTATCCCACGAAATGTTTGGCTTCATAAGCACACGCACATCCCTTTAAAATACATAGACCTACATCAATGATTATCATACTTAAAATGTTGGACAACATACTGTCCACTGTGTTAGATAATGTATGTTGGTAAAATATATATATATTCTGGGTAATTATTATCCAAATGAGCAAATTTATTACCCAATTGTTAGTTTTCATTACCCAATTTGGACAGATATTAACCTATAGCTGTGTGGACAGTGCCCAGTGATGGTTAGAAATTGTGCCTTCTTATGCCCAACCTTTTTAAGAGTGCAATTCAGTATAAAATCCTGTGAATAACAAAATCTAACGTTTATGTATTTACCTATGATCTAATTTTAGCGTCAGGCTGATAACTCAGAAAGCATCATTAAGCACAAAGAATGACAGAATGATAGTCAGATATGCATGCCTTTTATCATATTCCCAAAATGTTTTATCTACATTGGCTACAATCATTCGTCGACCCTGTAGACCTATACACACTTTCTGTCTGTGCATATAAAGGGATGGCCTTTTCATTTGAGGAATAACATGTATTGATCCTGAAGCCTTATTATTGAAAGACACTGCAACGAAATGGAGACACGCATCGATTGATTTAACAAATATGGTGATTTGTTGCTGACCAACAATGGCAAAATGCCCCCTTCCCCTTTCTACAATACAGAATCGTTTCAGAGTTTTTGCCTTTTTTAACTCAATGGTAATACATTGCACCCGATAAAAAGTGGCTTTTCAAGATTTAGTTATAAATCGGAGATGGATGGGTGTATTTGCATAATTACAATGAAATCAAAGTTGACAGACATTGCAACGGAAAGGTAGCCCTCTTAATTTGTGAGTTATCAATGCCAATAGGTCATTGATGTCAGTCGAGTCCAGGTGTTTCCTAAACCCCCAGTGGTGATGTAGATACATCATTCATCAATAGAAAATCAGTCGAGATTTTAATTGAACAATGTGAGCAGCAAAGTTGAAAGAGTATAGGAAGAGTCTTATCGGTTAATATATTAATTGACATCCACTTAGACTCAAGCAGATTTCTACATACATTTTATTCTTTTTTGCAAACAAATATACCCTTCTTCCGCCTCCCATGCGAGGTAGGGTTTAATGGATCTTTTAATCATCTTAAGGTTTATCAAAGACGTTCAAATACTTTCCTCTCATTCAATAGATGGTAATCGGACCTAAAGCGCGATTAAAACTATTTGAGGAATTATATATTTCGCTAAATCTTTTATATCCCCCTTGACGGTTTTTTTTTCTCGTCAGAAAATCGCATTAGAAGAAAATGGACAAACACTAAATTAAGTCTATAGGAATATAAATAAGTGTAACGCGTTTTCGAGTACTTATTTTGACATACTGCTTATATACTGCTACCTCATGAATATATCAGTAATATCAACACTATGTTAAAATACGTACTCGAAAACGCACCAAACTTGTTTATATAAATGTAGAAAATGAGGCTAGAGTATAAGAATCCAGTATATAGAAAAAAATTAACTCCACCCCTCCCCAGTGGCGTACCTATGATTTTTCGCAGGGGGAGGGGGCAAATTCGTCCGCCCAAAAATTTGACAAGCACAAAAAAAGGTCTTCAACCACAAAAAATGGATTTCGTACCAGAAAGAAATGGATTTCGTACCAGACAAGCAAAAAAAAGGTATTTAAGCACGTCGGGGGGGACAGGGATACGTCCCTTGCATGGGTTGTGACTCGTCAGGGGGCAGACTGCCCCCCCCCGTAGGTACGCTAGTGCCCCTCAGTCTAGGAGAGAAAAGAAGGAAACACATTAACCATTCACAAGAATAGGAAGCAGGTGTGAGAGTGACAAATGTCACTTTTTACTTGAACGCTTTGTTTCACAACATCAAATCAATAAATGTAAAGACAATGCATGATTTGACATTTTCCAAGTGAACATTTCACACCAAAAACATGTGAATTAAACACAAAATTGGTAAATCGTTGACACAACTCGTCGTAGCACGGGTATGTGCCCTGTATGTGTTAATGTCACATTTTGACAAAATGTATCAACTTCCAAGCCTTTCAATGTTGATTTATGTGAAAGCGTCGTAAGTGCAATGGCTCCGACTATCGCCGTAGAAGGCTGTTGATTCGAATCCTTAGCCAATGACGTAAATTTGATCTTTCCTCGGTATGATATTCAACCATCATACTGCATGGCCCGTATTCTGAAGTCCTCTTTAACATGTTTAACTTACACCATGGCCTAATATGCTAGATTTATTGGAAGCCGAGAAATTTGCCAAGAGCATTGTATGTTTCTTATATTACTGTATCCTTTCCTCTTGCCCAAATGGTGAAAAAAATCAGTTATTACATTATTCACAAACAGTCCTAAATGTGGCACAAAATGTACTGCTAAACTTAAATATCCACTGTTAGAAGATCAGTGTCACAATTAGCCATCCATTCTACTCCTATGGTTAAACCAGGGAATCCACAACTTTAGATCAGAGTTTAATTTGAACCCCGAGTTTACCACGTAACATAATAATAGCAATGGATACCCGCTAGGAATAATTCTTCAAATACACAGAAAATTAGATTATTAAAGCTATAAAGCCGGGATATAGTCGAAACATCTTTGCATTTGACATAAGAACGATATGATTATTGATAAACGTAATTTTTATGTTTACAAGTTAGACGAAACGCGAAGGGGGAATTGTAGGGGGAATTCCCCCTTCTTATTCTATACAAAGTAGTTATCCCAATGAAGGCAGAGCGATGTTTGTTTCTCATTTGAATTAATTGTGTGAAGTTCAATGTGTTTTTTATTCTAGAAGCATTGCATCGCGTTGGTAGTCTTGTTGAAGATCCTATAGAGAGTCTTTTATTATTAATGTCATGCGTGACTGATGGCTGGTGAGGACTTGAAAATGGGTTTTCTCAAGGAGCTCCAGCAAATGCGGAAGTGGGGAGCATGGGGAGTTTCCATGGAAACTGAAGACATTAATAAATACCATAGTGTGAGCAGGGACCCTGTATGAGAATGAATGTTGTTTTCCAGGGGGCCGTTTCATAAAGCTGTTCGTAAGTTAAGAGCAACTTTAAGAACGACTGGTGATCCTTTCTTGTGTTAAACGGTGTACACCAAAATGTTCGCTGGCGATGGTTAAGCGCGTAAGAAAGGATCACCAGTCGTAAAATCGCTCTTAACTTACGAACAGCTTTATGAAACGGCCCCCAGGAATAATGGCATGCTTTGCTTTCTGTTTAAAACATAATATAACGTGTTATAAACGAAATGCGAATTTTAAGATTCTCTAAGTAGTACGCTGTTATTATGTACACAGCAAAAAACTATGGTGTTAACCGGTGTACATAGAGGACCACACCAGTTATTTTACACCGGTGTTAGATTGGTGGTGTTAGTTTTACACCTATAGGTGTTATTACAACACCTTTTGTTGTTACATTTACACTCTTTGGTGTCATGTTTAATCTCTAGGGTGTAATTTTAACACCTCAGGGTGTGGTCCTCTATCACCAATTGGTGTCAGTTTTAACACCGCAGTTTTTACAGTGTACCAAGTCGTCATCCATTGTATAAATCCTATAGAGATTTTGTCTGCAATTTACATTGAATATGAGTAATCACGTAATTAATTCTCGTGAGGAAAAACATAGTCTATTATCTTGTGTTGTTCTTTGTTATTTTATCTCTCTTTGTAAAAAAATAATAAAAAACATATCACCGTGATCATCAGGAGCATTCCAAAGTCGAATGAATAGTACTAATCAAGAAATCGAATGGTAATGATATATTTGTTCATTGCCAATGACGACTCTAAACAAATAACCAAGATGACTTTGATTTGCGGATGTCACCGTATCTCAATTTACATATAGGTCCGTTCTATTTCCTGCTATATTTGAGCAGTCTCGTTGCGCATAGCAACCCTGATTAAAGAAGAATGTTATCGAATTTTATATGTTTAACTGACTTCTCACGTACTACAGGAGTGATATATTGAAAACTGATTAAGGAAGAATGTTATCGAATTTTATGATATGTTTAACTGATTACTCACGTACTACAGGAGTGATATATTGAAAACTGATGTATTTGCCTCTGATAATCAAACTATTTAAATACAATATCACTGAATCGCGTTAGCCTTGAACTGCCCCTGTACACTGTAAAAAATGAAGTGCTAATTTAGCACTTACAGTGCTTGCATAGTGACTGCACTACGAGTGCTGATTTTCTAGTTTCAAATTTAAAACTAGAAAATCAGCCCTCGTAGTGCAGTCACTATACAAGCACTGTAAGTGCTAAATTAGCACATCATTATTTTACATTGTATGATTTTGAAATTGTATTATCATAACTTACCCACTAGAATAACATTTTTTCTGCTATAATCTAGAGTCTATGCACAATTCGTAACAAAAAATAAGTCAAAGGAATTATACAAAAAATATAGTCCATTGTCACACGTCTGCAAGTATATTATGTTTCCACGTAAATTACGATACCAAAACTTAAGAGTATATTTCTAAATTGTTTAATAAAATTTATAGGAACATGCACGGACATCTATAGAGGACAGAGCCCCGCACCTACCCACCCCGTGTTAAAATTATACCCTTCATGATATAGGTCTACATAAGAGCTTTGATAAGACATGATTCCTTGGCGAGGTAAATCAAGTTTCATTTTCAAGCATATAACGAGGCGTCACGCCATCACGGATGACTTCGTTGTTTTATGATCCCTTGTTCAACTCCATCCGTTAACTTTATGGTGCATATAAAGAGGTATAAGATGAATGTACTTTATTGTCCCAATCGTTCTGCTGGCGACAATAGGAGTGGGATTTCATCAGTCACAGAGTAATTGGATAGTGCCCCGGGGATAGTGCGTAAAAAATGGCACCTATTACAGAAAACAACGCTTTACAGACAAAGGGCTATGAATTCGATTTAACTAAGCAAGATTCAACCTTGTGCTTATCAATATCGAGATACTTGGCGCTGGTTGGGGACATCAGCCACAAAACAGACAGTGATATTAGAATGAAGGCAATCGGACATAGAGTAGAACAGTTTCTCAGACATCCAGGCTAAAGATGATGACGATGAGGAAGATTACAATCATGTTAAAGTTATTTCTGGTGGGTGTTTCATAAAGCTGTTAGTAAGTTAAGAGCGACTTTAAGAACGACTGGTGATCCTTTCTAGTGGTAAACGGAATATTCACTGGCGATGGTTTGGCACCTAAGAAAGGTTCACCAGTCGTTCTCAAAGTCGCTCTTAACTTACGAACATCTTTGTGAAACGGCCCCTGATGTTATAAAAATAATTATAAAAGATGTGAGAATGATGGCAACAATTAAGGACGTGAAAAGTGATGGATTGGAAATACTTTAGATTTTGATGATGATGATGATGATGATGATGGCGATGATGATCATGATGATGATGGTGGTGGTGGTGGTGATGGTGGATGTAGTGGTGATTGTGGTGGTGGTGGTGGTGGTGATGATGATGATGATGATGATGAAGATGATGATCATCATCATGACGACGATGATGGTCATGATGATGATGATGGTGGTGGTAGTGGTGGTGGTGATGGTGGGTGTAGCGGTGATAGTGGTGGTGGTGATGATGATGATGATGATGATGATGATGATGATGACGATGATCAGACTCATGCATCAATTATGATATTGGTAGCTATTTGATACCGGGGATCTGACTACAGTTATGAAAAAGACGGTGAGGTTGATGAGAAAGGGGGAAATATGAGAGGGCCAGGGCAAAGGTATTCGTGTAAAACTTAATGAGGAGTTAATAAAGTAATAGTCAGTGCAACAAAAACTTTCGACCATTACTTGCAGTCATCAAAATACGTAATGAGGAGTACGATGACATTCTTGTGGTTGTGGTTACTGACATTGGTAATAGATCAATTATGACCCAGCAATTGACCTTGCTTGGGCCTAAAGAATGATCCACAAACTCAATGAAACACGAATTATAAAATCAGCACTCTTGCACATTTTATTGTAAAGTGTATGATTATATGTATATGTTGTTTTTAACATATACTCATCAGTATTGCGTTATACTTACAAGGACTAATATTCTCTTGGTTCGGTGTCGGAGTTGGCTCTTCCTTTTTCTTCACCTTGGTCTTTCCCTCGTCACCCTTCTTCGTTTTGGATTTGTTTTTTGCGACCGGCATAATGTTATAAGTCCTTGTCTAGAGTTACTATCCAATTAAGTCGTCTCGATGTGTTTACATCATAAATACATTACAAAGGCTCATAGTCATGATTATCATCGGCATCACCTGAACATAATTTTCACCGTCATTACTGCAACAGGATAATGTACTGCCTTCAAAAAATATATTGGACCAGCACCGAATCGAATGAGAAACCGCAGTGCGTCGTTTACCGGTAAAATCCAATAATGTAACCTTCTCAAACGAAGGAGTTAACTCCCTGTATAATATAACGTCAACCGGTATTCTGCAACTTCAAAGTATGAATCACAAAAAGACCCACTTTATACTGTTTTTTTCCAGGGTAGATCGTGTAACACACATACAACAATCCTGACAAATGTTCCGCAAACTTGTCACAACTTCCAGACATCACAATCACCTAATATTTAATCAGGAGTCGGTGGTATACATCCGTGGTATACCGGCAAAACAGAACACCCACAACACTGCAAACAAGTTTACATGTGCGAGTGAGCTGCTAAATCTTCGCAAGAGTGTATACCAGTGTGTATAGCCTTGGTTTGGTCCCTTAGATACCAGACGCTTTGCAAACTTTTATTTACATGGCAGAAAATCAATAGTCGGAGGAGGGTCAGCCAAACCCCGTTGACCTTACGCACGCGCATTCGAAACTCATCTACGGTGCGTGCAGCACGCACGGAAGAACAATGCGAGCCCGTTTCCATTATTCTTTTCTTCGCGGGAGTGCAGTTCGACCGATTTGTTTTGTTGGGACTACTGATCAGTATGAAGAGGCGCAATACCCGCGTTTACACTACCTTTCTCCCCCCCCCCCCCCTCTCACTCTCTACCTTCGGTATTGACCGACTGGAGCCCTAGTTTGACGAGCATTACTCCACAACTCGAGAACCACAAATTGATAATCAAACTCTTAACCTGTTGCGACCAAATTTTCTGTAATCTGAATAAATTAAATAGAATGTACTTCATACGGGGGAGATGGGAAAGTCCATATGACATTTGTGTCAACCCTAATGAAAACATATTGGTTGTGTTTTACTTATTTTACCTTCCAGCTTCCTTACACGGACCAAATAAATGTCGGGGTTTTTTTTTACTTGAATTGCTAGGAGTCCCCAACATTGATAAGTCATATTAAACTGTCATAATATGCATAAAGAATAATATCACTGTGAAGGCCAAGGGCCCTTCCCCTATATCGATTTGAAAACTAAAATATCGATCACTCCATCTCATTTATTGTATAAAAAGGGGTCAGACAATTCAACTCGAATCAATACCACCTTGTTTCCTCTCAACCTTATTCTATTCAAACGATACTCTTAAAGAATAACATTTAGTCATCGAAAAGTTGGTTAGAAGACTTTGGTATATGCCATATAGATCATGTCAAAATAAAGTGGGTTAGGAGTGGCGTACAGATGGTGGGCTTGGGCCTTTGCCTCCCCCATCATTTTTTTTTCACGACCCAGAAAAAAGTGAAAAAGAAAGAAAAGGAAAGAGACAAGGGGGAAATGATTATGATATTTTTTCTAAATTTTGTGTAAAAATCAATCGAAAATGGATTTTCATGATAAAAATGTCGAAATTTTTAGCCATATCTGGCTTTTTCTAAAGTTTTGGCTCGTTACGCCACTCAGCCACTGTGAGTTAGTGATAATTTATTTTGGAAGAAAAAGCCAACTATCGTGTATCTTACTTTTTTACAAATTACGCTGCAAATTGGATGCAACTTTTTCATCTTGAGGTCACAAAAGCATAATCATTTTGGGGATCAAATCAAAATCATCAACGTCATTGTCATCGTCGTCATCATCATCGTTATCACTGTATAGGTCATGGAGATAATGCGATTGAAATGCTTTCCTAGAAAATAAATGAGGGAATTTTTGTACTCCAATTAATTTAATAAGAAAATATGTATCAAGGTGCTTGTTAGCAACGATAGATTTAATCTACAGAGAGCGGATTTCAACTATTGCTGATGGGAATCAAAATGTGGTGAACTCTGACTTGGTATATACCGAACAGCTTTCATGAAACACTTTCGTGGTGTCAACTGTGAAACGCCCTCTTTTGTTATAAACATTATAATACATTAATCAACCACACCGAATTTTCAGGCTAGTTGTCAACCGTAATACTACCTCTACTCGTACAAAATGATCTATATATGTTAGCAACCACAAACATTACAATTCTTAATAGAGAGGAAAGCCAATCACAGCTCTCTCTCCTTTTCATTCAAAGATAAGATATTAACGCATGTCTTCTTTTTCTTTCTATCAAAGACACTTAAGACAATGGACATAGTCCATAATAAAACTTATCATTGCAAAGAGAGGACCATTTTCAAAATAGCTTACAGTAGCTTGCCACTCACATCCAAGAAACATGTTAAAACTGTTACGAAATGATGGTCATTGGTCATCATTATTATCAGACACCACCACAAACCACCATCATCATTGTCGTCGTCGTCATCATCATCATCACCATCACAATCACCATCATCGTCATCACTATCAGCATCACAATCATCATCATTAACGTCAATATCATCATTGATATCATCATCATCATCGTCATCATCATTATCATCATCATCATTATCATCATCATCATCATTATCATCATCATATATTTCTATTATCATCGTCGTCCTCGTGATCACCATGACCACGAAGAGTCCATCACTATGAACATGATTAATGAGTTCACGCGTAATGACATTGACCTTTTATCACACTTCGATTCGCCCCTCCTTTTTAATCACGCAAATTAAAAAATACAATACTAGTAGATCAGCGTTATTGTCACTGTCGTTTCCATGACCGCAAGGCATATATCAATATTAACAAGTCTCCGTTAGAGAGTGATGTCAAAATAAGTACATGATCTGTGCTTCCAAAATTACATTTAAAGCCAATGTCCCAATCATATCTATATGTAATATTTCCCTTTCGATCATAAAGTGTAGGCCTATAATGAACACATTCTAACTATATATATATATATATACATATATATGTATGTATGTATGTTTTTATCGGGTTTTTTAACAAACCGTGGTAATGGTGCTGTCTAGTCAAGTTTATGTAAGTTTACATTTGCGGAAAGGGGACAAGACACTTTATTGGAAAAGCAGTTTTTTATATGGTTGATTATTTTATAATGATTGAATGTAACTGAATGAATTACTGAATGTTGGGCTTTCATTAATTTCATATCGATCTCATACTTTCCAATATCTGTAGATGTACAATGACTTTGAATTTATTTTTGACTAAGCCTATCAGTTTTATCTCCATATCGGGAGAAATACATGCATTTTGCTGTTTGAATAAGCAATTTTTGAATAAACCATGTCATGTTATTAATGTTTTTGGGAACTGCGCTTACACAAGACCACTTGGCTTTATTTATGCAGTTCCCCATTTCATTTTCATTTTTACTCTTGCTTGTAAATATATTGTTTCTCATACCTTGCTTTATAATTGTTTTTATCGAGAATGAAATAAATGCAAATTGAATTGAAAAAAAAATAATTCGTCCCTTCATTATTTTGTTTGATTTTAGATTGATCATGATAATAAAATGAAAATATTACAGCGTCACTGTTTCATATATATATGGAAACAATCGACCACATTGATTACGTCAATTTGATGTCATGCAGAGGGGGGATAATAAATCTCAAACCTAATTAGGTTAAATGCAATGAACTGGCTCGTGGTATAATGTCAAAATATGGATTATTTTGTCTATAACGAGATGAGGTTTGTTATAATAGGAAACATTTTCACATCACTTAAAATATGCAGTGGCGTAATGAGCCAACAATTTTGAGGGCGCAAGATATGGCGCATCGGTGAAAAATTATAAAAAGTTGCGAGGGAGGAAAAAATTAGATTTTCATTACAAAACATCTTGTTTTGTGCACACAACCTTCAGAAAATAATATTATATTTCACTCTTCTCCCTTTTCTTTCATTTTCTCTTTTTCTTCTTGGTCGTGAAACTCTTTGGGGAAGGGGCAAGCCCCCACCTGTACGCCACTGAGTCTTCTTCACTGTTAAATATACATGTATGTCTTGGACAGTTTCGGATCAATGCAGCAGCACCCCTCTTCTTTCATGTTCTATGCTTATATATTTAATATTGTTTTTCGTTTAGTGAAAAGGCCTTGTATTCATGTTTCCTCCACCAAATCCAGCTTGGTCGTTTCACTCTTTCGCAGCTACCCCTTACCCTATACATGTAAATCCCTCATCCCCAAATGAATAAAATAATAATTATATTGAATACCATAAACCATTATTCCCAAAAGTACATTACTTAATCTATAGCTTCACTTCGTTTAAACGGTTCCATGACATTTGCTCTGATGGAAAATCTGCAAGTTAGCCAAAAATAATAATCTAACTTTCAAAACTAGATAAACCTTATTTACATTATTCGGGACAAACAATGCTATTATAATCCCGACTCTAACCATATGCCCTCTGAGACATTAAGACCGGGGGAGCGTTTCATGAAAGGACTTGTCGGACGTTTTATCCGACAAGTCTCATTTTATCCGACAGTTACTATAGTAACAGTACCTCTCAGCCAATCAGAATCATGTCAGATCTGACAACTTGTCGGGCAAAAATGTTGATGAAACGGTCCCCGGATCAAATGTCGTAGGAACAAAAGTCGTGTCACCGTTTAAACATGTTAAAGCATTTACGTTCACGACGTTGCCGTTTGATTTAACTGGTATTTTCACAAACCAATAAGGTTCGGGTAACCTGCCCCCTCTCTCAAGAATCTTTCAAATGATATTGAATGCACATCGGAATTTGGAGCTCTTTTGCTCGGAAGGGAACCCACCTCCAATTCTCATGATTCTTTTCACCTATTACTTTGTTTTGAAATTTACAAGTTAAAAGCTGCTCTCATAGGCTAATTATTCAGATCTTAATTCACCTGACATGTATGATAAAATGAATTAAAGAAGGGATATTCTATTGTCGGATTACGATAAGCCTTATATCAGAATAATAATGAAGGAGTAAGAACAGAATTAATAATTAAAAAAAACGTTAAGGGAAAAATACAATTAAGACAATTAAACAATGAAGGAGGGAACTAAAGAAATAAGGGCCCGGAAGAAAGGAAAAGTAAGGATAAGTAAATAATATAAGAAAGAACGGAAAGAAGGAGGAAAACCGAAAGAAAAGGAACTTAAGGCCTACTTACTTCCCCAGTAATCGGGTTTACACGGTTTCCTTGGTGACAAGACCTTGACTTTGACTTTATTCCATCCTTCCTCCTCCTTCTTAGATGATTCTTCAGGTTGATCTTCCAGCTCTCCTCCCATCAGGGATCGCATCAGCTTGACCTCACCATCACCACCACCACTTGCCATCTCAAAAGATTATGGGAAATTTTGTATCAAAATGTTTCTTAATTATTTCCACTGCGATTTTTATCATTACTTGCTCTCAGATCATGTGATTCGCACTTTTCGTCTTCCGAAGGGCTTTGTTTAGCCTAAATAAAATGAAAATTTTGATCCAAGTTATGCTCTTTATTCATGCCTATATAAGAGAGGACATTTGCTTGTTCTGTTTCAGAAAGAAAATGAAAATCCATGTTTTATCTTTATAGACATGAAATGAAACGAAAATTTGCTTTGCCCGATGATCTTGGGCCCGGCAGCCGCTGTGCAGCGCCAGATCGACGAGGCTCTATCCGTTTAATCGTTGAACGCCAAACAGGGTAGCAGCAACTCCCATCTTTTAACGTCTTTTGACCTGACGCGGCTGGGGTTTGAACCCCCGACCTCCCGGTTGTGAGACGGACGCTCTATACCATCTGTACCAACACACCGGTTGTGTGTGGAATTGTGGAATGCAGAAGCCCTTTGAGAATGCTCCGTTCTGTCAATATTCTGTGTCCAACTTTTGTCTCAGCTCATTGGTCGAAATGATCTGAAATCGCTTATACAAAGAAGTAAATAAAAAATTCTGCAGACGCCACAACACATAACCATGACTATGAACATTTATAACAAAATAGAGTGGGTCTCTCCCCCTTATATCATAATTTACGCCAATTTAGAGTAAGGCTAAAGGAAAATTGCTCCCATGCATACCTAATCCTATGATGGTATTTGGAGAGTCGATAGTAATTGGTTGGGAAGAGTCAATTATAATTAAAACGAGTAGGTCGATGATATTTCGACGATACAGTACCATCACTCTCTGCATCAGAGTCTGCGAAAAAATGAGAGCCTACAAGATGAACATGTTCTGTTTCACCATTCCTAACTAATGAATCATGGGTATATTTCACGAATCTTGTCATTCACAAATACATTGTTATTCGCTTGCTGGTGGACACCATAGCAACAGCGCTTATTAACTCAACCAATTACAACCAAGAAATTCAATGAACTGCCATTGAATGGAACCAATAAATTGTCCGTTTTAAGAATAGCCATGCATGAAATTGTATCCTGGCGACTGATGAATCCACTTTCGATCGACTATTATTATTCATCTTGACCTTTTAGTGAAATGACACACGTGTAGACCCGAAAACAAAGGTATTAAAAAGGGAAATCGTTGATGATTGATAATCAACGTCCTTTTCATTACGATTTAATAGGTTTAGATCACTAAAAATATATAAATGAATATAAATGGATGAAAAAAAGAATGTTCACTCGAAATTCAGGGATTAGAGTTTCCAGTAAACACTCACTAATGAATACTGTGCGATAGGTGCGAAAAAAAAAGAACGAAAAAAGAACAGAAAAAAAAGATAAGAAAAGAAGACAGAAAAAGAGTAAAGTGAAAAAAAGAAAAGAAAAGAGATATAGAAAAAGGGAAAAAAAGAAGAAAAAAAGAAAGATTAACAGAAAAGAAAACAAAAAATGGGGGAAATGAGAAGGAAAAAGAAAAGTAAAATAATTTTTTAAAAAAGGATGAAGGGAAAGAAGCTTTTCATTCTCTCAAAGAAGGCTCCAAATCAAAACAGAGGCAAAATAGTGAGGACTAATCATGGTAATTGTTGATGCGTCTCTGGTCAGAATATGAAGATAGAGGATTTTTCATAAATTGTTTAAGTCTCAAAGATATGACACATTTTCCGATGAATAATGCCGTTGCGAATGAATTATATACCGCTTTTATAGACTGGGACATCATGCTACACACTGGTCATAATATTAATCAACAGTGCTGCTCCTAAATCATTACAAATTACCATGATAATTCTATCGAAATTGTTGTAAATATGAAAGAAATAATAATAATGGAAAGCATTCTTTAATATTAAAATATAATCGACTAGATGGATTTTCTCCTATAACTGCACCCTGTCGATATCGTTTTCATATAATGATTCTATTGAAAGAAAACTGTCAAATTCTCATTCACTTCAGAAAACTATACAGTCACAAAGCAGTATATTAAAGACAAGCTCTCTGCTCAAAATAGCATTTTTATTTCATTTGCCATTTTTAAGCCGAGCTTTTAAAATGCAACTATGTAAAATTTTGAATCGAGAAATCAATTTCATATTATTTTGACTACAGGAGAGAGAGGCATTTTTCATCCAAAAGCGCTGTGTCATTTTGTTCCGATAGATTAATTGATTATAGGTAACCTTGGCTTTGCTCGTCATTTTGGGTTTTAATTAACGTGCATGCCAGAAATTCTACTCTGCATTCATATTCCGTAATTTTTGGATGCTACGATGCTTTCATCGTTTTTGAGGGGTGAGGGAAATGTAGGACCTAACGTACACTGCAAAAACTCGGGTGTTGATTTAACACCAGCCCGGAATTAATTATATCCACACCAGAGAAGTATTGAAACAACACCAGTTTGGAATCAAACCGATGCTGTTTTATGTGTTGTATAAACACCTATCTGGTGTTAGACCCTGGTGTTAGACCAAACCAAACTAGTGTTGTTTAACACTTCTCTGGTGTGGATTATAGATTCCAGGCTGGTGTTAAATCAACAGGGCCGTTGTTTTTTTTTTTTTTGGCAGTGTAGGTTGGAGAATGCCTTTTCGAACATTGAGAAATAAGGAAAGCCTGGAAAAGATTCTTAGACACCCAGAATTATGAATATGTGAATCAAGGAAAATCCATTTTAATGAAAAAAAATAGAGAATCATACAGAGAACAATGTTTGAAAAATAGATTCGAGTATTCTTCATGCCTAGATTTAAACTATTAAATTATTTTTGAATTTAAATAAACACTTTTTACCTCGTCAGTTAGTAATTTGTCAGTGAGTTTATCGATCGATAAAAAAGTAACATTTCTTTTAATAGATATGCTGATATTATCAGGAAAACACGCATCAGCCCAGTGCAAAGAAAGTTTTGTAGAGGTGTAGTGGTTCTGACTCTCGCATTTCAATCAGAGGGTCATGTGCTCGAATCCCAGCCGGCGCTAGTGTCCTTTGGCAATACGTTAATCTACTTTTACCGCTCTCCTCCTTTGGGTACCCGGTAGGATGCGAAAGTTATTGTATGTTTGAATTTGCCAGCGCCTTTTG
This sequence comes from Lytechinus variegatus, assembly GCF_018143015.1. Lineage (NCBI taxonomy): Eukaryota > Metazoa > Echinodermata > Echinoidea > Temnopleuroida > Toxopneustidae > Lytechinus > Lytechinus variegatus. The sequence goes on from NC_054749.1 coordinate 34,410,947, forward strand.
AGGCTGGCCAGGATGAATGCAAGGAGTGCTTCCCAGGGAGTGGAAATTGTGCACTTTCGTGCGGGATTGAAATGAATCCAATGACCGGAGTAATAATATGCCGTAAAGCGCTTTGAGCCGAATATGATGGGAAAAGCGCTATATAAAACTGGCTATCATTTTTTCAGTCACTGTATACTTGCCGAATATGCCTATCTGTTTTCTAAAATTCCCTCTTTTATCAGCAATCGGACCGAGCGCCGGAAAATAATAACTCGGAGAATAATACTGGGACACATCCCCATACAGTGTTAAAATATCATGATTTTAACAACGCTGTTTACTATGTGAATCGCACAATAGTTGTTTAAATACTTTAAACGAGTGTTTAAAATCTTAGACAACAAAGTTTAAATTAAGTATTTTTAACTTAAATATGGTCGTTTAAGATTTTAAACATTCTTTTGACTACTAACCCAAGTACTGTGCGATTTACAGTTTAAACTGCGTTTTTTAACAGTTTATTCTTAGTTTCTTCTCTTTTTCAGGAGTCACATGAGTGAAACATGTTTGTTTCATTATGACTTTATTCAAGTTCAAAGACACTAATAAAAATATATACATAAAGAGACCAGGTCCATCATTCCGATTCCAAACAAATGGCAGGTCAGAAACATAGATTACAAAACAAGTAATACGTATACAATATAGAAAATTGTTGAGAATAACATAAATGTAGGAAATAATTAGTTAAAGCTGTCGTTGATATATACGAGCCCTATACGAGAGAGCGTTCACAGTTAAAAAAATATACAACGCTGTTTACTGTATGAACCTTACAGTAACTGTTTAAACAGTTTCAACAAGTGTTTAAATCTTCAGCAACAAGGTTAAATTTTCAATATCTAATCTTTGATAAATTAAACATTATTGTTGAAAAGGTTAAACAAATAACAGAGTTGTATAATATCTTAAACAACGTTTTTACTGTGTAGTGTGCGAGGATTGTGAAAAATGATTCTGTGGGAGTTTGTGGAACAGCACTTGACCAGCTTTTGCGTCCTCAAGAACTTTTATTTTTCGAAAAAAATATCGCTAGCACTCATCAAAGGTTATTTTCATTCAATTAAAAGACAAATTTAGAAGATGATTGTATGTCATTGATCTCCTTATTCATAAGCGACATGCTTAGCTTGTCAATGTTAATTCATCATTGAGATCTAGCATGTAAGGGGGTGGTTTTGTTTGGTTTTATTTTACGATTAAAAAATACATAGAATATAAACAAAATATACATCGCACGATCAAATGATTATATACAATCATTAAACTTAACAATGAATGTAAATTGAAAAAAAAATACAAAGTTATATCGCAGGGATGAACCCGTTTCAGATTGGCTCTTAAAATAGACAACTTGTTCTTCCCCGGCCCCGGGTTAAGGGGTGCATGAAATGGGAATGCCCAAACAGAGCCTTTTCTCATTTTAATTTGTTAGTGTGTTGAAATTATTTTCTCCATATTTTAAATTTAGAGGGGGAAAATTGTTAGAAAAAGGAAGTGCATAATAAGTAAGAGACGGGTTCAGTCGGTTCAGTGGTCATTGAGATTATATTACTAATATTTGCTAGTTTGAGTTATTAGCGAGAGCGAGAGGGCGCTAAACCACAAAAAGTATAGTTTTCAGCAATCATCATCCTATCAATCATGGCATCACAGTTAGAAGGATTTGTGAATTCCGTAGTTTCTCTCTCAACAGACGGTAAGATTTTAAATTTATCAAGAAACTGTGGTTCATTTTTCCCTATATTTAACGAATTGAGCTGGAATGAAGCTCAGAAATCGTACAAGATCGCAACAATTAATTGAAATTATTAGACATTGTCCCATACACTGAAATCGGTGTTGGATTAAAATGAAATTCTGACAATGATTGACGGACACTCATTCAGTGAACAAGATTATGATATAACCACTCATTCAATGAACAAGGTTATAATATAACCTTGTTCTCAGTTATATCTCCATGTTTGACAAAATAAGGGTGGCAATGTTTGGCTTATTTTCTCTTTTTCTTTGGGGCAAATGCTTGATTTTTTTTACACTGACAGTTTTCATTAGACCTGTTAATTCATACTGCCTGGCTCTTATTAGGCAGGACAACAAGAATTTCAAAATGTGTTTGTTGTCCCCAAGAATGATATCAAAAAATTTCTTAATATCTAATTTGTCATGTGAAACCACTTAAAACTTACGTAAAATTCATTTAAACTGCAAAAAAGAGCAATTTCATAGCACCAACATGGGTCGAAAAAGTCATAGACATCGCGGGTCCCTGTTTATGCACTGTCCTTACTATCGATAGTTTAAACGATCACGATGTGCTCGCTAAATGCGCGCGCCCGTCGGCGTCTGCTAGCCGTCCTCTGCTGTGACTCTCAAATAGCCCCGCATGTGCGATTTTTAGTCAGATCGTCCCATATGCTGTTTTTCATGTTAGTACATAGATGCGTGCGCGTTTTTTGCGGACGCAGATCATGTACCCATCTCCGTCGTCTGCTACGGCTCTCTATATCAGTCCCAACTTGTGAAATGTGTTTTCTGGTGTATTTTCATTTGGTCTACATGCAGTTTGCCCACTTGTCATTTGGTCTAATGCCAAATGGGCTAAACCCATTTGGTCAACTAAATTGCCATTTGGTCTACACTTGGTCTAATTCTCATTTAGTGAAATGTCCAGTTGGTCTAATTTCAGCATATTACCTACATAATTATATATTTTTTTACTTTGTCAAATACTGGTACATAAAATTGGCTTTATATCATGCAGTTCCACATTGTAAATATGTATATTCATTTGGTTCACATGCAATTTGCCCACTTCTCATTTAGTCTAATGCCGAATGGGCTAAACCCATTTGGTCTACACTTGGTCTAATTCTCATTTTGTGAAATGTCCAGTTGGTCTAATTTCAGCACAACCTAGGCTACTTAATTATATTTTTTAACTTATATACATATATTTTAGTCTTTATACATATACCAAATGGGCTTGACCCATTTGGTTTAAAAAAAATTCTAATTGCCATTTGGTCTACACTTTGTCTAATTTACATTTGGTCTACACTACACTTGATCTAATTTTGAGACCAGTCCAGGGTCTAATTTCAACATGACCTACATCATTATGATTTTATACTTTGTGAAATATATATTTTTTTCTTTATATAATTTCATTTCACCTTATAGTTTTAGCATTGGTTTCCAAATAAATAATACTTGAACAGTGGCATAATCATGATAATGGAGCCAAAAGTTTTGAAAGGTGTATCGGGTAAATTTATAAAGTTGCAAGCAGAAGCAAACAACAAAAAAATGTTGAAGCGGGGGGGGGGGGGGCGGTGTTAATTAATTTCCTTTTATTTTCCAATGCCAGATCAATCTTTGTTTTTGCTTGCTAAATTTTTTAAAAATTATATGTTCTGTTCTATCTACAATTTTTACTAATAATCCTTTTTTTACTTATTTTTTTTCAGACACATTCGCACCCGAACCGACTCTACAAGGGAAGAGAAGGAATTATTGAACCCCTTGAGAATATACAGGTCAAGGGCTGTAATAGTATACAGGGGCACTTCCTGGGAGTTTAATTTCATTTTAATTATGTGTTTTCAGGATTTTTTTAGGATATCTAACATTGCAGTGAAAATTATTGCCCCTGCTGATAGTTTTTCAGCTGTGCATGCCCCTCCTTAATTTCAGTGAATAAGGTGTGGCACTGCCCTCTATGATTCATTTTGAATTTTAATGGGCTCCAAAATGCAGTAATTTATAAATGATAGCATAATCTTATTTTGATAAAGCATTTTACTTAACGGGGGGGGGGGGGTGAATTTGACTACTAAACCAGCCCCCCCCCCATGTCAAGGATTAAATTTTTGGGAAAAAAAGCATATATAAAATAGATATAGTTATTGCATATCAGAATATTATTTTTTCTTCATGTTTTCTCAATAACTCTAAGCTGTTATTGATGAATTCTTTCTTGAAACAAAAATAAGCAATTTATCCAAACATGTCAGTTTCATTTTGTAGACATATGCATTGAATTTACCAATTCAGAATATAAGGTATGCAATCTTTCATAAATGTTGATTTTTATCACTGGTGGATCTGGGGGAGGGCACATCTAGCTCAACCCCCCCCCCCCCCTTTGAGAGCTACAGTCAAGATGTAATGAAAATACGCAATTTTCATCAAAGAATGCCCCCCCCCCCCAGGATAAATCCTGGATCCACCACCCCTGGTTTTGATTAAGTTTACATGTATTTTCATTTTGAAAAAAAAAATTCCTAGAGATTTATAAACAGCATGATTTACACTGAGCATTTCATACACTTTGTGCAGAAGAAATATTATCTTGAGAAATTTGGTTATTAAATTACGGAAGATATCTTTTGGAAATGAAATTACTTTATTGCAGTTATGTCTTACATTGTATTGTCATTTTACTTGATAGAAATTCATTATTTTTTATAACCATGACAGTGTTATAAATTCATATTTGCTAAATTGTAATAATCATTTTGATGTTCCTTCATCTTCATGAATGTATGAATTCTAGTCATCTGCTTCAGTCTGCCCAATGAAATGGTTACAAAGGGCCTAAGCATCCCTTGTCATTTTTCAATAATTAGTTAAGTCAGTAGTCAAGTAAGGGGTCAGACAGTTTGGCTGTATTATATTTGTTTGTCTTACTAGTGTCAATTTACTAAACTTTTTCTGCTTGTGATTGAACCACCAAATTGCCAGATAGTACCATTTTGTTGGGCAGACATTAATATTGACTAGAGGACTTACTTTCCAAACCAACCTAAAGATATGATACTTCATGTATTACAGGGGTATATTGCCTCCATTCCATTGTTGGGATGTATGCTATGGGCTGGGTAATATCATCTAACTTGTCCTGGAATAATCATTCTCTATAACAAGTTCACAGACAAACGGAGATTCCACTTCAGCAACTCTCAGTTGAACATCAACATTCCTGGCATTGGTGGGGGAAGCCAAAAATTTTAGGGGGGAACCGCCAAAATCTTTTGACCCCCCCCCCCGAAAAAAAAAGATAGTGACCAAATAATATCTTGGGGGGACACAGGAAACAAAATTGAAAATTGACAAGCCAAAAAAAATTAAAAAATAAGGTTATCAACAAAAAATTGAGGGGGATGGAATCGTCCCCTCCCCACCTCAAATTTAGGGGGATACTCCCCCCCCCCCCCCACTTCCGCCGCCTATGATTCCTGGTGCTTGGAGATCTGCGAAAGGCATGCTATAACATCCACTTAAGTTCCATTTCCTTTCATGTTTTTTCCTCTTAGTGAGCATCTCCAAGTGTTCATATTTTTTCAGTGTCCTTTTTTAGATTTATCAAACTCAGTTTTATTACCTGATAAAATTCTATCCCAAGAATTGAACACTTTGATCAAATTTGGAAGTTCAACTTAATGTAACTGACAATATATAACTGAAAATAGAAAATAAAAGGCAAAAATAATAATTATGAGAAAAAAAATAAAGAAAAACAGTTACTCAAATCAAATTCACTCAAAACCATACACTAATGTACTCTCCTCAAAAATCAGTTCTCACTTTTAGGTATTGATCATTCATTCAGTCAATAAAATAATAAAAACAGAGACAGGAGGTCCTCCTCAAAATAAACACAAACACAGAGTCTCACATACACACTACACATGAAGAGTAAAATCAGTTTGTATCTTTCGTGGGATTTGTTTTTATGTAAATCTGGATTCTTCTTGTTAGTAGGGCCTTAGGTCACTCTGACTTGAACTTAAAACTTCCAATCTCAAGAAGGCAAGATATCTCAGTAGATAGTCATTGTCAAGATGTTTAGGAGTTCAATCTGGAGGTGAGGTTATTCATGATGGCATCTGATATTCTGGCAGAAAGAATGAGAAATAAAAAAGTGCATAAATACAATTATTTATTTTTTCAATGCAAATTAAATAAACGAGTCATTCAAGATAGTGTGTATTTTTTAGAGGGGGGGGGGGGGTGATGGCATATTTTAGTCCAAATTATTTTTATCTTCATTTTTTTCCACTTTGTATTACCATTTATTCAAAAATTGCAATAAACATATTAATATATAAATGAGTTTTAATCTAGTTGGCAAAAGAAAAACCAGTGGCGGCGGCAGTGCAAAGAAAATGCCAGTAAAAGGCAGTAAAGCACTGTGTCTGAGTGACTGACACCACGGCACTGACAGTGAGGTGAATGTTCATTTTCCAGTGCATGCACATTATTGCCCCATCATATCCACTCGTTTTCAGAAAATATTTAGTTATTCCTCATATGACCATGATTATCTCCTTCATGTCATTACTCTGGTGTTTATTCATGATTTTAAATTCAGGAAATCATTTAGCAAACAAAGAAAACAAAGCATTTCTTGACTGTGATTCCGTGTGATTCAAGTTCTATTTCATTTCTGTGTATCACACGTACGCACGTACGTGACGTAATCTTGATCTCTAATCTGCTAATTGTTATGTTAATTAATCATCCCGTGCGCGCGATTAAAATGGCTCGAAATTCGACCAAATTCAAGGGCAGCTCAGCTTGTAAACCTCACTGAGAAGGGCTTCCACAGCCCTTGCGATTCCCCGCGCTGCAATTTAACTGCAAGACACAGAAAGGAAATCAATTCAAGTTTCACAATCAACGGAAAATCCAGAACACTTCGAGACCCATTTTGCAAGAAATACAACTAAATAAGGTAAGAATTGAGAGCAACTCACGACACTTTTGACTTACCGACACTTTCATGGTTATTTTTGGAAGATTTCATGGAATTTGGGGCACGAAAATGACTTCGGTAGCTCGCGAAAGTCCTATGCATTACGATGACATATTTTTCATCGCACGGGAGGACAATCACAAAGAGAAAATATCATATTCATCCGCATTAACAGGGGCTTAATTTTGACGATATCGCATCGCTATGGGATTTCACTCATTGACCAGCGGACGTAACTTACGTACAAATTTTGAGCACTTCCGCGACAGCGCCATCTAGTGACTACGGCCGTGCCTACTCTTATTTAAATTTGATTCTTTATATAATTTTTTCTTGATTAAAAATAGAGATAAAAAAATGAAAATTTTCTTGCCATATTACTTTCCACCAATAGAGGGCATACACAAAAATATGCCCAAAATTCAAGTTTTTGAGCGCTCTGGTGAATACAAAAATTATTCCCACATTACTAATGATAAATAAATTAAAACTGTATGAAAATTAGTAATTTTAGTCACAAAAGTGATATTTTAATGATTTTTTAAAGCGTGTGCTCAATACAGCATTGGCATACCATAGTCCTACCTGTAGATTCTCCACAGGCCAGATGGTAGCAGTGAACAAGTGGATATAACCTTGTTCTCAGTTATATATCTATTTGTGGCAAAATAAGGGTGGCACAGTTTGGCTTATTTTCTCTCTTTCTTTGGGACTAATGCTTGATTTTTTACACTGACATTTTCCATTACACCTATTCGTCATACAAATGAAAATTTTCTTGCCATATTACTTTCCACCAATAGAGGGTGTACACAAAAATATGCCCAAAATTCAAGTTTTTGAGCACTCTGGTGAATACAATAATTATTCCCAACTTACCCAAGTTACTACTGAAAAATAAATTACTGTATGGAAAAAAGTAATTTTGGTCACATAAGTGATATTTTAATGATTTTTTAAAATGTGTGCTCAATACAGCATTGGCATGCCATAGTCCTACCTGTAGATTCTCCACAGGCAGGATGGTAGTAGTGAACAAGTGATGACAGACAACGAGCGGCCATATGCAGCCCAGTGCCAGGACGGCTGTCATGCCCGATCTTGGATCAAGGTGTTTCATGAAACCAGCTCCATGAAATTCAAGAGAGAAGTCTTTACATCTGTCAGTGACCCACCAGCGACAAAAACAATAAAAATAGGCGCTTCTTCAGTTGCGCACGAGTTATCGTGTGGACAGATCAGCTAGAAGTAGATTTTTTTTTGTATTACAGTGAATGGCGAGCGCATATCTAACAGGCTCCGCTCATCACTTCCCCTGAGTGCTAGAGTGGCATCCGGAATTGCTCAAAAGAAAGAGTCAGTATCTTCCTTTAATATTCCGCTGGTATCGGTGAGAAACAGAGTCCCAGGCCTACTTATGAATATAATCATCTTGCAAGTTTCTTGATAGAGGCCTATGTAATGTAAAATATAAGATCTTTATTCCAACCGGACAGGGTTCACTTTATTGTCGTGTTTTTAATGCAGCTACATGTAGAACATACAATTGTGTGAACAATTTGTTTATCAATGTATGCCACAACCGCTGCGGTGCATATCGGATACTTCAGTCATGTGTTAACAAATTTTTGGCATTTCTATTTGTTTTAAGATCAGTATCCTCGATCTGTAATGAAAATCATACGATCAGTATGCTCGATCTGTAATGAAAATCATAAGATCATAAGTCAGAAAAAATTGGAACCAGTGGGATTCGAACCTGCCATCTACTGCTTTCCGGGCAGCGACTCAACCACCAGGCTATGCTGGTTCACGGCTAAGCCACGATGAACTGGAATTCAAATACCCTCTTTCTGACTCATTAATATGCCGTCCGTCAAATGCCGTCTGCCTTGGACAATAGATAGTAAATTAAGAGGCTTTTGTAGGAGGAAATTATACTTTGTTAACAAAGTATAATTTCCTCTTAACAAAAGCCTCTTAATTTACTATATATACTTCAGTCAATCGCATGCTAGGAAACCAGACAAAATCTCAGCGGAGTATACACTGACAAAACCAACTGATTTTGGGGGTCTAATTCTTGCCATTTCTAACTTAAATTATGTCCACACATCTCTTCACTCAGCTTTCATCTACATTTCTTATTCCCTCATAATTTTGTCTTATTTTGTGACAGGTAATTATGCTCAGCTTTGTGAGGAGGTGACCAAATGTTTGGAGTTATTGAGGAAGAATGCAGCTTACCTGGATACAGTGTTAGAGACCTTGGATCCACAGCTTCATTCTATAGGAGTCTTGGCCATCCTGTAAGTAACACTGTACACTGTTCAGCTTGCTGAGTTATGGCGAGCCAAAGCTCCGCATAGCCATGTTCAAACATGGCATAACACGCTAACTCTTTTTTATGTTTATAATAAAGTGCATAAACAAGTCAACTCCCCAAAATGAGAAATTTCTGTCCAAGATGCATGGACAAGCCCATCCAATCACTTTCTTTATTAGACTTAAATAAACTCTGATTGACCCTCATACTTTTTGCAGGCAGGGGATGAAAACAAAAATGTCTCCAGTCTTACGTTCTATTGACTTAGTTAAAAAATCGTCTTGATCCTTTAGGCTGACCAAGCCTTTTTCCAGTAGTATTTTGAAATAGTGCTAGGAGAAGGTTCTCTCTCTTTAAATAATTTGCAAATACATCTACATGTTTCATTTCGATTAAATTTTTTTTAAAGAAATGAAATAAAAACTCAATTTCATTGTCATAATTTGTTGATTAGTCAAAAATAATTCTCATTGAAGAAAGGGATTCTGGATATTTCGGTTTGATCATAGACGTTTCATTTTGACTTAAACCATCGTAAAAACACCCAGTATTATCAATGAAACCTCATATATGAACACCCAAGGGAGAAATGGAGAACAAACCTTATGAGCAAACGGCCTTTATGAACATGTTTTGTAATAAGTTGGTTAATTGGTAAAGCTATTCAAGAGAAACCAAACTTGTGGTCTTTTTATACAGGTGGTCACTGTAACAGGTTTGTCCATATGTGATCTACCAACCCAAAACCACCAATAAGTTCTCTGTCAATAGCCAAAATAGTAATTTACTATTTAGTCTCCAAGATCCTAAAATTAAAAAAATAGCTTATCTGAAAGAGCAATTCTTCTTCATTCTGTGAAATATTGAAACCATGAAGTTGAATAAAAGAAAAGATACAAGAGTTTCATGGACACCACTTTTTCAGACTGCTTGGAAGATTTACTGAGATTACACAGTATGCACATCTCATGCTTGAGTGATCCCCAAACTTCAAACCTTGTTTTCTCCTTATTTTTTCAGCTCTTGCTTAATTTCCTCTACATTCAATCAAGTACTTGTAATGGGTTTTGTTGGTCAATTTTAACATATCATATATCATTTTAAAGCTTGGGATATGAATTTTCAAGCTCAATAAAAATCTCAATATCCATTTTGGATAACTTATTGTTGGTTTGGGGTGGCAGGTCACATATTTGCTTATAACTTCTCTTTATAGTCATAAAGTTAAATAGACACACAATTTTCAAACCTTCACGTTTATAATTTGGTGGAGCTCAATAAATCGTTCTCCTTATCGTTTTGAGGAGCTCAATTGAGCTCCTCAGAATCGCTCTCTTTGAGGAGCTCAAATCAATTCAATACAATACATGTATGATAAATTTCAGATTTTTCATAACATGGTATATGCAGTAGCTGTGTAGCTATTAATTAATCTGTGGTGAAACTAGGCCTGGGTCAATACGTTTACAAAACATCAATGATCAATATCGTGCTCCTGCTAAAAAAATATATGTTTTAGTCCCACATGTAGACTTCCATGGTGTTCCCATGAAAATCTACATATGGGACTACATTATTTACAGATTTCAAATTCAAATCAGAGTCTGGAAAGAGGTGAATAATCTTCATTTTTCTAATAGTTTTCAACTTTTTTTTTTTTAGGAGCGTGATTTTTTGCTCTCCTTATTTTTTTTAGGAGCGCCAGCGCGATCGAGCTCCTCAAAAATGAAGGTCTGAATTTTCCTAATCATGCATTAAAGACTGATGTTTTTTTATTCATATTTTTTCCATCACAGTAATGTTAAATTTCAAGCAGCCTCATCTCCATCAGCGACTGAGTTTGAGACGCTCTTCTCACAGACCCAACTTTTCTTTTCAACATGTAATGGGGAGCAAGTCAGGTTCACGACAGAAAGTTGTAAGTATAATTTACATGAAAAAAAAATCATCAAAATTAGACTAACTTCTTTTAATTTTGGATTTTTATCACCATTTACCCAATTCTAGCCACCGAGTTTGCAAAAAATAGAATGACTTCAATCTTCACATGAAAATTGTTGTATCAAAATTAGACTTTAACTGCTTTTAGTTTTGGATTTGTATAGCCATTTGCCCAATTCTAGCCACCGAGTTTACAAAGAGAAAGAATGACTTCAATCTTTTCACACATTCACAATTAGATTCTAGAAATCCCACAGGCTTTCTGCACCACCCAACATCTTGAAATCAAGTAGAACCATGTGTTTTTCTATAGTCTCTCAATGGCTAATGGTCCAAACAACTGGGTCAATCTAATAGTCTATCCATCTTTCTCTTGATACAGACATAGTTTTATTTCTGTAAGAAATTATCAAAATCCATGATAATTTTTCTTTTGCTTTTTGTCTTCATTTAAATGGCACCAATATCTTTCTATTTTGTAGAGTGTTACTTATTAGAATTTGTCTCCCAGTTATAGGCACTGAATGAGTTACATAAAACAAGATATGTTTAGAAATTATATAGTCACAAATTGGTTGATTTTTAACTTCCATTGAATTGCTGATTGTAAGGATTTTGTATTCCAACATTCAGGGTATCACCATCTTATGTACTGCCATCTCAAGGATTGGCTAATTTTGAGAATGGAGTAATGTTTCATGTATTTGTTCTCTCTCTTTTAGATGCATCTCTTGCACACCATCTTACCAAGGGTTTAATCCAGAGAAACCAAGCTATCCGTGGTATCACCATCTTACGTAGTGCCATCTCAAGGATCCAGATACATCCTGGTCAGCTGACGTCAATACATGCAGACCTCTGTCAGGTAAGTCTTCTAGGTTTATAAACTTCAAGGGCCTTGACAACCAGTCATATATTTTCTTTATATAAACTGAGATGTAAGATTTGTGAATTACTTGTATTTAAGTCTTTGATTTGCTCAGTTATATTTTGTTTCATGTTCAGAAGTTTTTTCTTTTCGATATCTTTGATGCATTACCAGAATTCTTATCCAAATCTTGTTTGTCTGTTTATAGCTCTGTCTAAAAGCCAAATGTATGAAGCCTGCATTACCAGTTCTTGACTCAGACATAACAGAAATTAGCAAAGAGGTAAGTTATGATGATAATCTATTACAGGTACAAGAGTTTTGGACTTTCTTTTTGTCTCTTTATCTTTATATATGATAATAGTGTTTACAATGGGACACCTGGTTGAGTACAAAGCAGTGCATGTGATGCCATCTCGGTTCACAGGATAATATTCCTGTACAATCAGAATCATTGGATTTGCTTATTGCCAAACCAGTGTACTGAAACTTTGCTGACTTCCAAGTCACTTTTAAGTTGGAGGGAAGCATCTCAATATTGACCATTGTAGGCTCTTATTTGAATATGAATTTGCTAGTATTTTTAGTGATTTTGATGTATTTCCCATGTTGGACAATTGTTTTCTTTAAAAAAATATGTCACCATACTGTATGTTTAAAAAAAGTGTAACTTCTCCTCTTCAGAGTAACAGTTGGTCTCTTCCAAGGAATTGATTAGAATACATGTTTTCCTGTCTTTCTGGTTTCTAGGGAGGCCACTTTGACTCAACACATTTCTTGTGCTACTATTACTATGGTGGTATGATCTACACAGCACTCAAGAACTGGGACAGAGCTGGATACTTCTTTGAAGTGGTGAGAAAGAATATTATATCAATTGAAACATTGTTTTGATATGTATTAAACATTTGCCTACCGGTAAATACATTCTATAGGATGAGTTAAAATTATTTTATCTTTCGTATTTCCCCAAAATATATAAATTTGTATTATTCATATTTTTACATATCAGGTTATTTATAATTTCAAGTGTCTACAGGAGCTTAGCTGAAAGTATGGGAAGTGGTCATTGGTCATTTTTGTCTCACCTGCGTAGCAGAGTGAGATTATAGGCGCCGCTTTTCCGACGGCGGCGGAGGCGTCAACATAAAATCTTAACCTAAGGTTAAGTTTTTGAAATGACATCATAACTTAGAAAGTATATGGGCCTAGTTCATGAAACTTGGCCATAAGGTTAATCAAGTATTACTGAACATCTTAGTAGAGTTTCATGTCACATGACCAAGGTCAAAGGTCATTTAGGGTCAATGAACTTAGACCATGTTGGGGGAATCAACATCAAAATCTTAACCTAAGGTTAAGTTTTTGATATGACATCATAACTTAGAAAGTATATGGACCTAGTTCATGAAACTTGGCCATAAGGTTAATCAAGTATCACCAAACATCCTGCGTGAGTTTCACGTCACATGACCAAGGTCAAAGGTCATTCAGGGTCAATGAACTTTGGCCGATTTGGGGGTATCTGTTGAATTACAATCAAAACTTTAAAAGTTTTTTGATCTGATTCATGAAACTTGGACATAATAGTAATCAAGTATCACTGAATATCCTGTGCAAGTTTCAGGTCACATAGTCAAGGTCAAAGGTCATTTAGGGTCAATGAACTTTGGCCGAATTGGGGGTATTTGTTGAATTACCATCATAACTTTGGAAGTATGTTGGTCTAGTTCATAAAACTTGGACATAAGAGTAATCAAGTATCACTGAACATCCTGTGTGCATTTTAGGTCACATGACCAAGGTCAAAGGTCAATGAACTTTGGCCATAATGGGGGTATCTGTTGAATTACCATCATAACTTTGCAAGTTTATTGATCTTACTTTTGAAACTTGGACATATGAGTAATCAAGTATCACAATATCCTGTGCAAGTTTCAGGTCACATGATCAAGGTCAAAGGTCATGTGAGATCAATGAACTTTGGCTGCATTGGGGGTATTTGTTGAATTACCATCCTATCTCTGTAAGTGTATTGGTCTAATTCATAAAACGTGGAGATAAGAGTAACTAAGTATCACTGAACATCTTGTGTGAGTTATAGTAGTTTTCAAAGTCAGCACTGCTGCTATGTTGAAGCGTGTGATGCAGTTGAGACGGCCAGAGGCATTCCACTTGTTATGTTTTTGTTGACATTAATTTTTGACCAGGATGGCCTCTGATAGTTGGGAGTTACTTTTTATGACCATTGAGTAGTTAATTCAACAGTAAATAAATGGAAAAATATAGTTTTCCCCACATAATGATTAGAGTTTGGAAGGGAGTTGTGGCTTACAGTGCCGTCCTTAAATTCAACTGTTCAGGGAGGGGGGCATATTTTGTCAATATTACTTTATACAAGTGTTATGAGATTGATTCCTATTCATCATGAAATTTCTACCTCCACTCTCTGCCTTACATACACACCAACACACAATGTTTTTTTCTCACTCTCTCATCTCCCTCTTTCCCTTGCTTCTTTACTCTCACTCTCTTCCTCCCTATGTTTACCTTTACTCACTTCCATATCCGCCCCCACCTTCACTTTTAATCTACTCTTAATTTCTATTCCAAGTAATAACCAATCACACATCTGATACGTTTGCAGGCAATCACAACTCCCTCTATGGCTGTGAGTCACATCATGTTAGAAGCATACAAGAAGTTCATCCTAGTCTGTCTAATTCAACATGGCAAGGTTCCTAACCTACCCAAGTACACATCTCAAGTAGTCAACAGATTCATCAAGGTTGGTATATAAAGTTTTTTTTGTGAGAAATAAATAATAGTGATAATAATATGTTCCATTTGTATAATGCAGCTCCTATAATTGCATATACTCTACTGCACTTGATACTTGATACCCCGGCTGTTGCTGAGCCGCTGTATAGGCGCTTAAGCATTCAAGGAGTAAATTCATAAAACCCATTCATCTCTCCTGGGTTGAGTGCAGCACAAGTTGGGTAAATTTCTTGCTGAAGGAAAACACACCACGGCTGGGAATCGAACCCATGTCACTCTGATTGAAAGAAAAGAATTGTAACCACTAGACCACAATGCCCCACATAATAAGAATAATAATCATGAGAAATAAATCAAAGCAAATGAATAATCATTGAGTTTTGATAGAATGGTAGTGTCCTGAATTTCAAGTAAGATTATTCAAACACTAGTGTTCAGTTTTTCATTCAGGTGTTATCCATTATATTGCTGAATTAACCAAAGAATGTGTTGTTTTTTTTTTATTAAAGAACATATCTTACTTTTGAATGTGGTATCAAACAACAAAATGAAACAGGCATTGTATTTAAGTTCATTTTCTTGAATGTATGTTTAATTTATAATAAAAGCAAAATTGATATTTCATAAATATGTATAAATGTGCATGATATTGCTCATGTTCCATATACAGTATGTAAAGCTTTCATCCTCATGGAATAACATCAGACCATACATTTTATTGCAAATTTCATTCATGAGCAGGGGGTAATTGGTTTAAAAAACAGTAAGCAGCACACTGATAATATCACTCTATATTTGTCACAGAACATATTTACAAGAAAGAACAAATTAGCCTCCACATATAATATCACTAAGTGATATATGAAAGAACATATTTACATGGATTAGAAAGAAAAGAAACAGCCTCCACATAATATCCCTGTATAATATATCACAGAACATATTAACAAGAAATAAGAAAATAGCCTCCACATACAGTTATATCACTCAATTGTCAAAGAATATATTTACAAAAAAAACCAACAGAAAATAGCTCTTATATAATATCACTGGATGATATATCACAGACCATATTTACAAAAAAGGAAGAAAATACCTGAAGCTTGGACATAATATAAAAAAATGTATATTGCATTAAAAATATTTCAAAGTATATTCAGATACTTTTTTGTGACATTGTAGTACACACTTTGTGTGTGTTTTCTTATTGACATGAATAGAATCACTGAATTATGGAGCCCAAAAGTATGACATCACACTATTCAATTCGGGATCTCCCATTTCATCTCCTTCAACAATAGGTTCGCTGCTTGAATTTACACTGGTGCTCTCAACTAGCACCCCATTATAATATACATTTCTTTTATTGTTAGTAAGATATTACCTTTCAAAGCCAATATGACTATTTCCATCCCCTGTATAATTATCAAATAATGTTTTTATACGCCGTCCTAGATGGGACGTATTATGGTATCACGCTCGGTGTCTGTCCGTCCCTTAACCTTTTTTCCCCCCTTCCACAGGGTTCTTTATTTTCTAAAACCATAGTTACACTGTATAAACATTTACAATTTTTTCAGACAAACAGTGAATATATACATGTATGGTATATACATAATTCCTAATACATAGACATATAGTCAAACTGACTTATTATACAATCAATGAGTTGTCACAACCAAAGCAAATTTGGCGAGAAAAATAAGAGATCTGATACATACATATCTAAGAAATAAGCACTGGTAATAATTATGTTTGTTAATGTGACAGATTGCCAGCTTGTTTGAAAAAGTTTCTGAAACGAAACCATTTCTTTCTGAACATATTTGCTCTGAAATTTGTTTCATAAATATATTTTTCCATTTCATAATAAAGTTTTAATCCTATCTAGGCCGGGGTATTTTGGGAGTTCATATGGCGGGGGGGGGGTCTTGAGATCTCGGCCGTTGGCGGTGCGATCGTGCCGAATATTGGCAAGCAGGTTGCCTTGAACATAATCTACAAAACTTTATAGTAACTAATTTATTTCATGCAAATTGCTATTAAGCAATTATGCTAATTTATGCATAATTTGTATGCGAAATCATACTTTCCCCTCTTACTCCCTAATTAAAGCTCAGAATGTTCCAACTTTTGGTTTAAAAAATCTTTTTGGTGTTCCTAGCTAGTGTACATGAAAAAAATTGTGATGTCAGATCAATGTCTTATGTATTTTATTGGTTTTTTTTTCAATTTCTTATGTATATCTTTGTTTTTTTACCTTTTGTTTTTCATTGTTTTTTCAATGAAATTTGTGGGGACTCTTCTGATTCCATAAACACCATAAAATGAATACAATTAGACCAGCAAATCTAAAAATGATCATACAATTATGATCTTTGGTTGAAAACACAATTTGCATTGACTTTGTACAGGAAATCATGTTTTTGATCAACTTTTGGCCTGACGTGCACTTACATAATGTTGCATAATTTTTGAACCACGTACCTGGGTGACACAAAACTGGTCTCAAAAGTTGTGCAAAACATAAAATTAAAAAGTCAGCGAGCAGCGAGGTCAAAAAAATTTGCAAGGCGAAAATATTGCGTGAATCGTTAACGGGGGGCCTGGGAGGCCCCCCCCCGGCCTGGATGGGGTTAAAGCTGGCATAATTGTGGTAAATGAAGTTAACTCTTTTAGCTGGCATAATTATGGTAAATGAAGTTAACTCTTTTCTCTATTTGGCTCAGTATATCTCTTTTCTTACGTTCATCATGCCACAGTTAAGAGCATTATTATTTGTTCCACAAAATCCAATCAATTTGTTTTCATTCGTTAATACGATCACCTCTCGAGTATTTTTAAATATCCATGATTCTATTTGTGATCATATTACATTAGAATGAGTACAACGGCAAAGTATATGCATAATTGTTTCATCATTATCAATACAAAAAGTACCGTACATTTCATATGTGTTACTTTACCAAATTTCAACAGAGAATCTTTCATTTCCAATATTTTGTTTAAAATGTTAATTTGAAACAACCTTAAGTTTATATCCATTGTTTTCTGAAAGAGTAATCAAACAAAAAGGAACCCAAAGGTTATCTCGAAAACCTAACAGACCTTTCCAGCTGAAAAGAGCCTTACATTCTTCAACTTTAAAGTTAAGAAAAGAGCGATATATATTTGAGCAACCTACACATGTTTTCATAACAAGGTGCAAATCTTCAGGAATGATTGGTTCAATAGATTTAGTAATTATACATGTATGCGAATTTGCGGGAAAACCAGACCTAATTGTGTCACAAAGAATGTGATACTGTAGAAAATTGGTTTGTATTCGATAAGCACGTTGAAATTCAAAGTATGGAAAGAAGGTATCATCTTTTTTAAAGAATTTCATTAACAAAATGTATTCCTCGTAAATCCCAAGACCTGAAATAGTTTGGTTTGTTATTTATTTTTATCCGAGGGTTATTCCAGAGAGGTTGACAGGCTATGTTATCAATTAACAATTCAAGCAAGTCTGACCAAGCAAGTAAAATTTCTTCCCAAAATAGATTGTAATTCGTGTCTGCCAATCTTCTGTAATAATGTGAACCCATGAACAAGTAAAGGTTATGTGTTTGATTTAAGAAAACATTGAACATTTGAAAGGTAAAACTGTTTTGAGAATCATACGAAAATCGTCTTCTTCAGAGATAAAGCATGTATGAACATATCTATCATTTTAACCCCGCCTTTATATCATACAGTTGACACATTTGCCTTCTGCTTATTTTATCAGGTTTGTTTCCCCATATAAATGCATTTATAAAATGAACAATTTATATCTTTCATTATTGCCTGACTTGGTTCTGGAAGTGAAAGCAATAAATAATTCAATTTTGATACCAACAAAGGTTTTACTACAGTAATTCTTCCTAGAATGGTTAAAGTTCTTTTAGACCGTGAGACAATTTGATGTTTTATTTCTTTATTTTTTTCAGTATACCTTATGGTTGAACCATTTCTACTAGATAAACAGAAAAATCTATTACCAAGTACCAGTACCTAGAGTAGCCCTCTGATGCCCAATTTAATTTTTGCTCAGGAAGAAGTTGCTTTTTACAAAATCTGTTTTTCCCTGTCCATATTGCATAAATTTTTGATATATTGACCTTGAGGCCCGACATTTTTTCAAAATGACCTAATATTTCCATTGCACCTAGTAAATCTTCATGTGAACCGTTAAGTGTAAAAACTGTGTTGTCAGCATGTTGTTGTAGTTTACTTTATTTTCCTTCTTCATGTAAACCAATAATATTGGAATGTCTAACTAAAGTTCCTAATATTTCACCAGCAAATAAAAAGAGATAGGATGATAACAGATCTCTGTTAACTATTCCTTGTAAACGTGATAACTTCAGTTTAACTTAATCTAGGTTAATATAATTTGGTGCATATGATACTAGCATGGATCCCAGGAAGCTTATTGATTTTGAATTTAAAAAGTCAGAGGTCAAGGTCACACTGACATGTTTTCATCTTACCCTTCTGCAGTCCTTGTGAATGCAATAATTTCAGTTAAACCTAGGCTCCTATAATTTGGTGAGCATGGATCCCAAGAAGTCTATTGATTTTAGGTCAAAGGTCAAGGTTGCAGTGACATTTCTTTCATCTTTCCCTTCTGCAGTCCTTGTAAATGCAGTAACCGCAGTTTAATTTAAAGGTATTGTTTAACTGTGTGAGCAGCCGATTTAAAAAATTCTCAAACCAAGATGAAACATGTGTACAAGTGCATGTATTAGAACTAATAAACCCTGAAAACAACCATTATTGAGAATGAAAAGCTAAAACTACAAGGCAAACCCCGATTTTGTAAATAGGCGTCTTATAGACGCCTAAATAGTACACATAAGTGTATGGGATGAAAGTCAGATGGTGTTTCCGGTCACTTTATATTTCAATTTTTGAAGCACTAAATAATTATTTTCAAATGCAATTTTTCTGGGCTTCATTTTTGTAACATATCACAGACACAGGTGACAAGTGTGACCATCTAGCTCAGATTTTTTAAAAGTCAAACCAATGTTAACCAATCACTTTAATGTAGGCTAATATAATTTGGTGTGTATTATACTAGCATGGATCCCAGGAAGCCTATTGATTTTTTATTTTAAAAGCCCTAGGTCAAGGTCACACTGACATGTTTTCATCTTCAATGCCCTTCTGAAGTCCTTGTAAATGCGATAACTTCTGTTTAACTTAATCAAGGCTCATATAATTTGGTGTGTATGATACTAGCATGGATCTCAGGAAGCTCATTAATTTTGAGGTCAAAAGTCAAGATCACAGTGACATGTTTTCATCTTACTCTTCTGAAGTCCTTGTTAACGTGATACATGTAACTTTAGTTGAACCTAACCAAGGCTCATTTAATTTGTTGTGTATGATACTAGCATAGATCCCAGCAATTCTATTGATTTTGAGGTCAGAAGGTCAAAGGTGAAGTCGCCACCTTCAACTTTTCTTGCTTGACCAAAAACTCCATTTTCTGTGTAACAGGCGGGCACATTATGTGCTGGCCTTAGCGATACTCTTGGATGTCTTGTTTTAACTGTTAAAATTTCTCTTTTGGGGTGTTATTTCTTGGAATAATTAGGCCTACTACATAGATGAGATGGTAATTACTGATAGTGTCCAAATACTTCCTTATAAATTTCGTACAATATGTATATTTGCATATGATTAATGTTTGTAGTTTGTTTTGATACCAGAGGCACACTCTGAAGAATTCATAGCACGATTAATAAATCTTGTAACAGTCGGACTGTTGATCCCTATGCTAATGAGCAAAGATTTCTTCAAATCCTTTCATGGCTGAATTCACCTTCCTGCAAATCTTGAGACTTTCTTTCTCAAAGAATTTAAACACTGTAGTGTATCTTCAAGGTGAACATAAGTACTTTAATCATGTACAAGATAATTGACAAGAAAGTGTTATCCTAAACAGTCCCATGGGACCATAATGGTGTTACAGATTTCATCGTGAAAACTGTTGAGGGGGGGGCAGGGGGCTGAAAATGGGAAAAAGCCCCACCCCTCCCCCCAGACCCCTAATATCCCAACCATTTCAAGTTCACAATTTTCTTTGGTTGCAGTTTCTTTATGCTCCTCTGACTTATGGCATATTGTAGGGTAAGCACATTGATGTCACAATATACATGTAGGGACAGTGATTTTCCGTTTCAAAAAATGGCCTTTTTCGTTTCAGAAAATCTCAAATTCCGTTGCAGCATGTCAGAAAACGGAAATTCCGTTTCCCCATACACTTTGTACACAGCGTTCTCGCCAGAAAAAAATTCACCCATGTCGGGGACTTGTGCTGCCACTCCCTGGGAGCGGGGAAGCGACGGCCTTTTCATCAAATAGAAATGCCAAGGAAGCCCCATTGTGGCGTATTTTTAAACCCACACAAATGCACATAAATGCTAGGCCTGGGAGTAAACATTGATCGAATGGTTCGATTGGCATGCCGCCAATCACCAATCGATTAGCAAAATTTACACAAATCGAATGTTCGGCAGATCCCGATTATGACATTGGGAGAACTCGAATACCCAAGTAATAATAACAAAATGACAAGAAAACAATGATGACACTTCATACAGGTTTAAAAATTATGTTACCGAGATAATTTTTAAAAAATAATCAATGATTGTATTACATTCACAGTTACACACCAACATGAAAGCGCTCCGAATTTTTTTAAATCCCACCCAAACTTGCCCTCGATACACAAAATGAGTTCATTGTCTGCGTGCACAAAACAATAAGAAAACACACAACCAAGCTCACTTGAGCTGATTGGACCTTCGGATAGCCAATGAAACTTTTGGGGAAACAAAGAAGAAGGCAGTGGTTCCCTTATCAGGAGAGGTCATGACTTCAGAAATAAATTGACCCCTCCCCCATCTGTGTGTGTGTGAGGGAGAGAGAAAGATAAGGGTGGGAGCCGGAGAATTCCTTTCATGTTTCAAAACAATAATGCAACCTTTTTTCTATCCCCCTCACACAATGAAAACTACATTCCAACATGCGCCCGTCTTCACCAGTACTTTCTCGACTAGTCTCCAAAAATAGACCCAGTTATACATGTAGGTTCAAATGATAAAAAAATCGTAATTTTAAAAGGTATTTCAAATTAAATATTTTGCAAAATATTTTTTTTGAAATACATGTGTAGAATCGTGGGCAGTGCCACAAGTGGGGCGGGGACATGGTGTGGGCAAGGGATGAAATTGTTCAAGAAATGCTCCACCTGGGGTCAGTCTCAAAGAATAGTTCATGAATGAGTTGTTTACATCTTTGGGCTTTGGACTCTGCGCTGATCTGGGCTGATTCATTCATATGCAGGGGTGTGGCACTTGGAGGGATGCATGCATAATACCAGAGTACCAGCATGGATTTAGGAAGGATTTTCATTGGAACAATAAACTGAAAGTTTTAATCTCATTTCATGTAGTTTCTTTTGATATAAATATCATGGAGAATGGGAAAAGGGTCCTACTTTCATTTATTCTAAACTTGTGACTTTGATGGAGATTTCACCATAAAGTAGGTCAACTATTGTGACTTAAAAGATTTGATTCCCGACGAACAATCGAATCATTCGATTATTTTTTCAGGAAATAATTGAATGGTAAAAATGACAATCGTCCCAGGCCTAACATCCATGCACCATAGCGGTCACGCACAGTTCTCAAACTCCTTTGCTATTCGTTCATTGTGTGCAGAGAGGGCGGGATAAAATGACAAACACAGTACAACTCCTTTGCTATTCGTTCATTGTGTGTATAAAGGGCGGGATAAATGACAAACACAGTACAAGTACATGTTCCTTGTATATACAATCCATTTATTCCAAGCTTCACTCCCATTATATATCAGTAAGCGCAGCTACCGGTAGGTCATGGAGCATAGCCGATGTGATGTGCGGGGCAGACGGGGAATAGGCAACGGAACGACCGTACCGTGCCGTCATATGCCCGCAATAGCAGCCGCGAGCTAGCTGGGCGCCTTGCCACTTTCCTAGCCGTAGTAGGCCTGTAAGTGGTCTTAAGTTGGTGGGACTTCGGCGCAACCCGATAAATGAAGTTGATATCACTAAGGTGAGTTCATGGAGTGTATTATTTTTTTCTGAATATTTCCATTTAATTTTTCCACGCATGTCGCCACGCATGTCGCTGAAATTTTACGCATGGTTCCACTTGGTCTCCATTTCCGCACGCATGGTGTTTGCACCATGCGTATTATACACTGGCGAGAACGCTGTTTGTACACATGGAAAAGTGACAATTCAGTTTACACATTGAATAGCAAAATCACAGTGCGTACACTCGCACTAGCCAAAATTTGTATCTGCTACTGGACCAACAACACAATAAAATCCGTTCTAATCGGATCTATGCGGGTGCATTTAAGAATTTTTCGATCACATTTAGCATGCATACATCCTCACCTTTCACATAAGTAGCATTATTTTGCAGTGAAATTTAATTTCATCGATAATTTTGGGGTTTTTTGGACATCGTTATCATCTGACAACGGCTTTCGCCAATCCGCCATCTTGGATTTTAAGACCACGATATCGTGCTGTTACATCTTCAAACGTAGAGGGCAGCAACACACGACCATGCAGTTGAGCGATATGAAGCGATATGAAGCTCAACCCGGGCAGGCCGGGTACGGGCGCGGGGTACTATCGAGTGTGATGATGTCGAGAGCAGTCACGATGTGTGAATTGTCATGATTGTAGCGAAGTGAGATCGTGTTTTCTGGGGTTTTGTGGCCATTTAATACTCTCATTTTGTTGTTATTTTGGAGTAATTTCTGTTGCTATTCTGTGTATTTTGAGGGAAAATACGTTTTCCGTGAATTTCCGTTTGAAATGCCACTTTCCGTTTCAAAAGGCCTTTTCCGTGAATTCCGTCCGTTTTCCGCGATCGCGGAAAATCTTCTTTAGGGATTTTGTTTCCTGATTACAACCATAATTACAAAAATTACTATTAAAGGCAAAAAAAATAAAAGTGTCAGAAATCGGGATGTGATTACTA
The DNA here is from genome assembly GCF_018143015.1 of Lytechinus variegatus. NCBI lineage: Eukaryota > Metazoa > Echinodermata > Echinoidea > Temnopleuroida > Toxopneustidae > Lytechinus > Lytechinus variegatus. Next base: position 34,434,751 of record NC_054749.1, read on the forward strand.
TGGCAGTGAATTTGTTATGGGAAACCATTCCTTGTGTGGATACTGATATATCACTAGAGCTAAAGGTTGTTCTTTTTCTAGTTATATCATGTTCTTGTACTGGTGTTGTTGAACTGCATGGGTCTATGATTGAAGTCAGGTTTTTGTCATTAGTGAGGTCCCATTGAAAATCATTGCATTCACATTTATCCTTTGTTTGCCCCAATGAAGAAGAGCAGCAGAAGATGGGATATGTTTTTTCTGCAAATGTGGTCTGTTTCAAATAGTTATTGCTCTCATAAGGTTCCTTATATCGAAGCACTTTCTCTCCATTTTGAAAGCAGATGATTTGACCTGCCATGCTCCCAAGTGGGGCTCTACAATGTAGTTTAGCCAAACTCCTCTCCCTGATCATATCATAATTTATTTTACAAAGTGCCTTTCCAGGAAGAAAATCAACTTCCAATCGTATAATTTTAAATGAAATATCATGTCCATCAACCTCAATATATGCAAGGAATACATATGTTTCAGCATCTGTCCTTGAAACATCACTGATTCTAACAATTAGCAGACAATGGTCATCTTCTCTTTCATTAGTGAAAGTAAATCTCTTTGCCTGTGCAGGTGGCAAAGTGATAGACTCTGCATCTTCCAAAGTGTAGAAAGGCATTCTCATTCCATACTGAAGCGTAATTCTTGTACTGTTACATGGATAGGGGTAATTGAGATGTACTGTATCTCCTTCCATAGCTCTTAGGAATTCATCCTTAGATTCACACTTGTTGAACATAGTAAGAATGGTTAGAATGAAAATGATTCTGAAACTCATTTTGATAAATTCTTTGATACATGTAAGGCAAAAATAACAGTTAATTACAGTTTTGGGATAAAGAGACTATCTTTTGTATCAAGGGAAGGTTATTGTTTGTCAAATAACTGACCTTAATTCTTCTGTGAGATGCTTGTCAGGTCAGATAGGTCCATTTATCTTTTTATTGTTCATTGATGCAAAATCCTATTTTAGGTTTCTCAGATGAATGTATGTGTTGGTGAAAAGTTAGAAGTTGATGTTTATGTTTGAGAGTACAGTTCCACAGTTCCAAATCTTAAATCTAGATGTCGTCAGCACATTCACTGTGTACATCCACAATATTAAAAAGTCTTGCGAGAGTCTCTAAAGATTGCTGACATTAATTTTATTGCAGCATCCAAAGCACAAAAGCCTAAGTGTGGTAGACACTTTTACCAGGAAGTCCTTCTGCTCTTTAATTTCTACTGCATAGATGCCTTTAGTGCCTGTTGAACATTAATTTTGGAAAAATTAAGAGGAAGTGTGATTATGAAAAATATTCAAAGAATTTTCTTCTGTCAAATTTCTCATTACATTAGTTAAATCCATACACAGTTTACAAAAGTTGAACAGTCATATGAACTGATCATTATTTCCATGTTTACACGCTACCCTGGCTCGCGGGTCTAACCTGCAAGGCAAGTTTGCTGTGCAAAAATAGTAGAATCCGACCCGCAAGCTGTGTTAACACAAACTTGAGTCTGCCCCAGCAAGTGGCGGAGCAACTTCCAGTTTATAAAAGGACAAGTCCACCCCAACAAAAACTTGATTTGAATAAAAAGAGAAAAATTCAACAAGCATAACACTGAAAATTTCATCAAAATCGGATGTAAAATAAGAAAGTTATGACATTTTAAAATTTCACTTCATTTCACAAAATAGTTATATGCACATCTCGGTCGGTATGCAAATGAGGGAACTGATGACATCACTCACTCACTATTTCTTTTGTATTTTATTATATGAAATATGAAATATTTAGATTTTCTCGTCATTGTCATGTGAAATGAAGTTTCATTCCTCCCTGAACACGTGGAATTCCATTATTTTAACATTTTGTGCTTCAGGCAAGGAGGTCCTTATCATCAAATTCGTAAAAATTGAAATATTGTATAATTCAAACAATAAAAAACAAAAGAAATAGTGAGTGAGTGACATCATCGACCCTCTCATTTGGATGTAACTGGCTCGTTCATATAACTATTTTGTTGAAAATAAGCGAAACTTTGAAATGTCATAACTTTCTTATTTTACATCCGATTTTGATGAAATTTTCAGCATTGTGCTTGTCTGATTTTTCTCTATTGATTCAAATCAACATTTTTCTGAGGTGGACTTGACCTTTAGGAGTTTTCACAGTTAAAACAATATCCATGTCACTTTCACCAAATTTTGCACAGAGCTGATTTAGCACCTAATGACAAATTAACATGGGGTCATGTGGTTGATTTTTTGCTATTGAGCTGTTAAGTTCACTCAGTTGGAAGTTCTTGAGAATTTCGCATTCAAAAGAATTTGGCATTCGTTTGCCCTTTTAAGGCTAGCAGCACTTTGATTTCAAGTGGGGTGAAAGAGGACAAAAACATAGTCTCACAAAGTTGTAATATATATATTCTATAAATCTCTTAACCCTATCTAGGCCGGGGTATTTTGGGAGTTCATATGGCCAAAGGGGGGCCTCCCAGGCCCCCCCCTCGAGATCTCGGCCGTCGACCGCGTGATCGGGCCGAAAATTGGCACACAGGTTGTCTTGGATATAATCTACAAAACTGTATCTTAATTTTTTTCATGCAAATCTTTATCACGTAATTATGCTAATTTATGCAAAATCATACTTTTTCCTCTAACTCCATAAATAAAGCTCCAAATTTTCTAATTTTTGGCACAGAAACTCTGTGATGTTCTTAGCAAGTGTACATGAAAAAATTGTGATATCAGATCAATTTCTTATGTATTGTTTTTTGCAATTTCTTATGTATTTCTTTGTTTTTTGACCTTTTGTTTTTCATTGTTTTTTCAATGAAATTCATTGGGGATTCTTCCAAGATCATAAACAGCATAAAATACATACATTTAGGCCAGCAAAACTAAAAAAATCATACATTTATGATTTTTGGTTGAAAACACAATTTACATTGACTTTGTACAAGAAATCACGTTTTTGAGCAATTTTTGGTCTGACATGCACTTACATAACTTTGCCTAACTTCGGAACCGCGTACCCGGTCGACGCAAAATTGGTCTCAAAAGTTGCACAAGACTTGAAAGTAAAAAGTCAGCGAGCAGCGCGGTAAAAAAAATTGCTTGGCGAAAATATCGCGCGACACGGCCTAGATAGGGTTAAGTACAATAAATGCTGCAATCTATATAATCCATGTCATTTTCACAAAAATTAGCAAGCTTGTAGAAAAAGGTTTACTTAAGTCACTGTATTAAACATTAAAATATAGGGGTCCATGTGCTTGTTTTCAAACTATCAGCTCTTTTGTTGGAGCAAGTGTGCTATTAAAAACACCAAAAATGTGCCAGTGACTTTTTATCTATGTGAGAAAAAAATTCCAAACCACTCTACCATTTATTTGTTTTCAAGGTCATAGTAGTTATACTTTGCAGCACTTCAGAGTAAAGTATTCAGAAATTGTAGTGGTATTTAATTTTAAAGAACATTGTCCCATGTAGTATTTTCTGCCTGCTAATTAGCTTTATAAAATAACACATCAGATCTGCAGTTAGAATGCAGATCATGTGAAAAATCAGTTGATATATTTTTTTCATTACCTTTTCATCCATTGTGATATCAATGCACACAGTATAAAACATGTGCAGATCATAATGCGCAGATCATGATGTTTGCACAAACACAACTGGAATATCCTGAAGCACGCATTTCATGACGTAAATCTCATCGGTTCATGTGAACTGCATGCGTGATGATAGATGGACTTTTTTAGTTATATTCCTGAAATGTTTTAATAAAAATAAATGAAACAGATAAAGTCACCGGCTTTACTTTCACTTCAATATCAAATCGTAGTACTGCATAATCTGGCTTGCAGAGAATTGCGGGTGTCAGTGAAACTTTATCCACTGATCTGTGTGTTTGACCCGCAAGTAGCATGTGAACATGAGATATGTGACCAAATCCAGCAATAATTCTCCAGGGAAGGTTCACTCTCAATACCGAAAATAATAATTTGGTTTTCAAAGAGGAAAAATTTGTATATTTTCTTATAATATAAACCATGAGTATTCTTCATGCTGTATTTCCAGTTGCAAAGTTAAACATTAGATAAGTACAGCCTGATTCCTGTTGGTTTTGATAAAAACATTATAAGAATGTTGAAAAGAATTCATCAAAGCAACGGGATAAGATGGAAATATTGAAAATTATTTTACTTGCTATCAGACAAAATTTTGGAGCTACACAGGTGAATACAAATTTCACAAGAGGTTAAAAAGAAATAATCCAGACATTGTCTTGAACCATAATTTTCTTTGGTGAAGAAATCACTCTAAAAATGGTGTATGCATGATAGTATTGTTACTGAAAATAATACAACATACCTGTTGTCCAAAATTTGTTGCCTGGTCATCCAAACAATCTTTCCAATAAGGAGGTACAATGTTAATATCTACATTAGCAAAGTAAATTAAAGATGAGAGTGTGCATTGTTTTGTCTATAAAGACAAATCTAAAAGGGTACTAGTATGTATCCATACATATGAATCATGTGGTTGGTTGAGGGATTTGCGTTGTCACACCCCTGCTGTACATACATGTACTGTATAGGTAAAATTATCTTCATATTGGAGGTAAAATATTACAAGCTGGTGTATGCTGCTTATAGTGCATAGTTGTAAACCCCCCCCCCCTTCCCTGAATGGATCAGTCTAAATATGCTAATGTGACTTTATGAGTTGCACAGACTCTGTTTACTTCCACACCTTTCATTGGATGATTTTTTCTGACCTTTGCATTCTAATATTGTTTTTATAGTGTTTGTACATGTAAAATAAATATTTGCAATTTGAAAGTGCACATGTTATCAAACTTGCCTATTCATTTGTGACCATAATGTCTTAAAACAAACATTGCTTGCATGCTTTATGAAAATTACTTTTTTACTTGAGTAACTTGACATTTGTTTGCACTTTAGGCTTCATTATAAAGTGAGGTTCCTTTGAAATGGGTTTGCAGCTATTCACCTCCATTTCCTGTTTCAATTCCTTGATCTAATTCCTCTGTGAGACCAGTCAAATCCTCGATATCATCAAACCAAGTTCTTCACCAACCCCTTTCCGGTTTATCCTCTACCATGCCTTCTAGCAAGAACTACTGCATTTTTCATTTCTCAAAATTCAAAAAGTACACCCATTTTCTCTTTGTTTTGTCTTTATATACATGTAATGTCTCTCTCTCTCTTTGTTTACACTGTTGACTTAGAGAATTGTTTCATATCCAATCCAAGACACTTCTTCCCAGATCTTTGTGGATTACTTTATACAAATTTATTTGATTTTTAACTCAATACTTTTATGGAGGAGACTTATAGTTTGGAGTTGCGATTGGCAGAATTGGTTTTTTGTTGCAACTTCTTTAGTGTAGAATTATTATGTTTCACATTTGGTGACCATATATATATTTTTCGTGGCATAGTGATGTGAAAATGCTTCTGAGTGAAATATTTTGCTTAGATTTCGGTTTTCTGAAGTAATTTAAAAAAAACATGAACTTCTAGCCAGTAAAAGTTAGGCTTAGCTTTATACAAAAATGCATGCAGCCGAGTGCGTTAGTGGAAATGCAGAGCACGCAAGATTTCTTTAGATAGGTTCCGCACTGTGCACGAGCCGCTGACAGCGTGTGCACCATCTGAAGAAACCGAGCTTTCTCTACATTTACTTTTATGCACGACAGAGCAAGTGCATTATTTGTTTTATAAAATAGCAACACAGAAACAAATTCTTAAAAAGTTACGGTACAGTTTTGTTGGAGTTCTCCCGGGACTTCTACTGCACTGGTCTCAGTGGTCTGCTTGAGCGTGCAATGTCAATTTTTGTCGCACACCTTTTGCACTGCCGTGCATGCACAAAAAAGTTGGATGTCATGTGATGCGTATTGGCCAATCATGATGCTTGAAATAATACACCTATTTTATAAAATCCAAATATTGAATGGAATACCAAGTTCTAGAAATCGCTGCGCCAGATGGTGAGGAAGGGATGGGACAGTGAGTTGCTGACTTCGCTAATTGTAACATTTATTTTTTGTTCTTCTCATTTATAATACAGGCCACCCTTGTGTATTATCTTGCTTTGTAGTATTACCACCAATTTAGTTATATCCTTATAAATATAGTGTTGCTTTAAGAGCTTTCTGTATCTATTATATTTGTATTTCATTTTTATTTACTGTAATTAGCCACTTAGCCAGCTTTACCAAGAGATTGCCAATTCCTACGCTACAAACAACCCATCAGATGTTAGTAGTGTTCTAGAAAAACATTCTGATCAGCTAAATAGAGTAAGTAATAGTTCCCTTACAATTTCATCTGTCTTGTGTAAGTCCCATCCTTTTTCCTTTTCTTTTCCTCACTCTCTTAGAGAATAAGGAGGTCTTCTTGAAATGTCAGAGTAATATTGATTTTTTTTAAGCTTCATCAAACTGTCAGCAACTTAATCCTACCTAGCCCGGGTTTTTGTCTCACCTGCATAGCAGAGTGAGACTATAGGCGCCGCTTTTCTGACGGCGGCGGCGTCAACATCAAATCTTAACCTGAGGTTAAGTTTTTGAAATGACATCATAACTTAGAAAGTATATGGACCTAGTTCATGAAACTTGGCCATAAGGTTAATCAAGTATTACTGAACATCCTTTTTAGAGTTTCATGTCACATGACCAAGGTCAAAGGTCATTTAGGGTCAATGAACTTAGACCATGTTGGAGGAATCAACATCGAAATCTTAACCTGAGGTTAAGTTTTTGAAATGTCATCATAATTTAGAAAATATATGGACCTAGTTCATGAAACTTGGACATAAGGTTAATCAATTATCACTGAACATCCTGCGTGAGTTTTATTTTACATGACCAAGGTCAAAGGTCATTTAGGGTCAATGAACTTTGGCCAAATTTGGGGTATCTGTTGAATTCCCATCATAACTTTGACAGTTTATGGATCTGATTCATGAAACATGGACATAATAGTAATCAAGCATCACTGAACATTTTGTGCAAGTTTCAGGTCTCATGATTAAGGTCAAAGGTCATGTAAGGTCAATGAACTTTGGCCATGTTGGGTTTTTTTGTTGAATAACCATCATATCTCTGTAAGTTTATTGGTCTAGTTCATAAAAAGTGGACATAAGAGTAATCAAGTATCACTGAACATCCTGTGCGAGTTTCAAGTCACATGATCAAGGTCAAAGGTCATGTAAGGTCAATGAACTTTGGCCATGTTGGGTTTTTTTTGTTGAATAACCATCATATCTCTGTAAGTTTATTGGTCTAGTTCATAAAAAGTGGACATAAGAGTAACCATGTATCACTGAACATCTTGTGCAAGTTAGAGTAGTTTTCAAAGCCAGCACTGCTGCTATATTGAACCGCGTGATGCAGGTGAGACGGCCAGAGGCATTCCACTTGTTGTTTTTTTTGTAAATTGTGTAGCCCGGGGGGTGTACTTGGCCTACTTCCCTGGTATCTCAGTTGTTGATTGTGCGCTTGCGATGAGCAAGGGCCTTCCCCTCACAATCTTTGTTTTTTTCAACTTTATGTTTTTACTGTTTTATTATGAATGTGGGTCTAAAGATTATCAATTTCTAGAAAACTAACAAAATCCACTCCCACTTTACAGGTCAAATAGGGCTTCTCATTCACCACAGTTTTATTAAATACTACCAATCATAAATACACAATCTTTGATAAATTTATGTATTGATTCAAGCATTTTTATAGTGACTGCAGAGCAATTTAAATGCTTATGATGTTTGTTCCATCATAAATATTATGTCAACATGCTTCGTTATCTTTCCTTTGAAAGGATCAGAATATGGGACTTGGCAAACAGGTTGTGTCATCGCTTTATCGAAAGAACATCCAGAGACTCACAAAAGTAAGCAAATTCATCTTTATGGGGGTACATTAACATTTGATTAGCAGATTATGAAGGTCATCTTTGTCTATCAAACATATTTGTCATATACTAAATATGTGTGTGATTGATAGGTTCAAAGCATGTCATGTGATTAGATACAATTCCTGGCCTCATGTGAATGAATCAATTTTCCATCAAGGGTGACATGTTATGACATCATCCATTGACAGGCCTTCTATTTACTTGAAATTTTTTACTGGATATGAAGTTCATTGTCAATATCATTTGTTATTCAAGGCTTTATTGGCACTGTTCTTGCTTTTCATACCACACCAAAAGAGGGCAGTATACTAGTGTAGTAGATTTGAAGAATTAAGAACAGTGAGCAAAGCCATGTAAAATGGACAAAATTTTCAACATCTCCTAGCAGTTTTGTACTTAAGCCAGATGCTTAATGCGTAGAATTCCAATTGGACAAAATGAGCCGTTTCTTTAAAACTGGCTACAAAACAGCTGCAAACCTGCTATGCTTAGGGAGAGGATTCAGCTACAAAATGGCAAACTATGAATTTGCACAAGTGGAAAAGACGTCATTATCTGTCAGTGTGACTTCTAGACTGTACCAAATGATAAATACATGTTATGATAAAGTTTTTCCAAAGGTGATAGTTATGCTGATGTTTCTCCACAGACCTTCCTCACATTATCTCTGAGTGACATTGCCAGGAGAGTTCACCTACACACATCACAAGAGGCTGAACAGTATGTCAGAAATATGGTAATAACATGAATTTTACCTAAATAGTAAGCAAATCATCACTGTTGGTGAAGGTGATGGGTAAAGTATCACAAGGCTAGCTGGATGTAGCTATCTTTCCAAAGCGAAGCTGAGAAAAAGATAGTGAATACATTCAGCTTGCCAAGAAAGTGATAGTTTGCCTTGTCACCTGAATTCAAGAGGTGATATGCTTTATATTCCACATCGGCAATCACTATTAATAAACAATGAAACTTATATCACTATGTCTCTGTAAGAAGATTTTTTTTTTCAATTAAGGTTTCCTGTGAAAAAAAATCCATCTAGAGGATTATGCTTGTTGTGAATGTTAGCACATATGTTGACTGCTCCAGCAAGATTTATTGTGACCTCACAAAGGAATTTCACAACAAAATAATTGAGGGGCAAAGCACTTTTAGTTTGTGCAAAGTTTTACTGCTTGCACATATGGTATGTACACTGCGAGCACGCATCAAGATCTTGCGTGATCGTCACTGCAGGTCATGGAGAAAGATGGACCCAAAAAAATAGAGTGGCAAAGACCTCTTCATTTCTGGCATACTTAACTAATTCATCTTGCGATGTGACCCTACGGACTGAAAAAATCGGAGAAAAACAAATGGTCTATCACAGCGAGCAATGATTGATGGGGAAACTACCCTATATCACATGACTGACTTTCTACCAATCCTATAGCAAGATTCTTAATATACAGATTATAATGTATTTTATATCCTGTGAATATTATGTGTGCTTCTAAAAAAATTGGAAGCTGGAATCTAGAATTGTAAGAGCTTTGTTGAAGATTGTATACAAAAAACAGCTTTTGAGCCCAGCACGTACTATGCGACACGATTGCACTAAGAGTAAGATCCAACAAGTTGTCAATCGCAGGCCTGCCCACATATTGTAACAGCTCTGCAGCATGCTGCATCTCATTGCGCTTCTTCCTTTGCATGTATGTTGGAGTAGTGTGTGCGCAGCGCTTTGTAACCAAAAGGAAAAGGCACTATATCAAATGACCTTAGGATTGGATTGGATTGGATGTTTTCTGTGCTGCAGCAGCGCATCAAATTGGCCATGATATCATTATCTAGGGAAAATCTGATTGGCTAAAATTAGCAAATTGCAGAAAAATCACAGAAAGATGTCAAATGTCTGAGATTTGGTCTGCGGTCCTACTGCAACAAATCAGGTCACAGTTGGAGCACGTTGTAGAATGGCGCACACTCTGATTTTGTTGAAATGGGATCTTTGTGCAGTGCGGTGGACTGTAGACTTCATGTATATATGTGTCTCTATTGTTGCAACAGATTAATGTACATTACAAAGTTAACAGATTACATTTATAATGAGTTTTCAAAGGAAAGATAAATTAAACTACATTTTCTCCGGAATTGTTTTTTTTTTTTTAAATCAGTATTGAGGTTGTTGCTGGTAAATTTAGGTGTTTGAGGTAGATGTACAGATAGAAGTTCTAATACAAATTTTCTGTAACTGTATTTCAGATTGAGGATGGTGAGATCCATGCGACAATCAGCAAACAGAATGGAATGGTTCATTTCCATGACAACCCAGAGAAATATGATAATCCTGCAGTACTTAGACATGTTGAGCAACAGGTTAGTATACTTCTCATAGTAGTTTCATTAAAATGGAATTATTCAGTGTAAATTGCTTGTTATGTTTTAGTTAAAGTTTTCCTGTCACAATTATACATTATACCATGGTCACATTTGTTCTACGGCGGCCGTACGGCGAGTCAAAAACAGCCGTTTTAACATTTTTGTACCAGCTAAATATAGGTGGTTTGAATAAAAATGAATAAAACGGCTGTTTTCGACTCGCCGTACGGCCGCCGTAGAGCAAATGTGACCAAGGTATAAGAGATACCAGTGTCTTTACTTTTCTAAATATGTTATACAATGATACTCTGTAACATGAACAATGGGAAATAAAATGCAAATAAATTTATCTGGCAATAGTTTCATAATTTTAGAACTATTGTGGTAACCATATTGAGCAATTTCAGCTCTGTATCTCTATGCTAACATTTCATAAATCATAAATAGGGATACAGAAATGATTAAGCTGAAATTGCTCTTTACTACTGGTAATCACTTTGTCACTATTTTTTTTACTTGCAAGGAAGCACATTTAAAAGTTTGTTTTAAATATTGACATATATGCACTGCCAAAGCAATGCACATTCATAATCCATTTAATCTTATCTCTTTCTTCCTGGAAAACTCTGTCAATCTAATTGTGGCTGAAGTTTTCTACTGTAGTTATGAACTAATGAAATTTAGATTAATTCATGAAAAACTTAGTACCAACCTCTCCTCCTTTGTTTCAACGTTTGACTACTTTTTTGCCAAATCAGATGCAGCATTGTATCAGTCTAGATGAGAAGTTAAAGAGTATGGATCAAGAGATAGCTGTTAATCCACAATATGTACAGAAGGTAAGATACATGTAAACCTCTAGTAATTTAAGTCCACCGCACACCTTACGATTGGTCTGCGACCCGATTTTGGAATAACACGTCAATTTGATGCTAATATTGAGACATGGTATATCTTACTGTGTAATGTTCTAAATCATCGTACCACTACCTATGTACAAATCTGTGACTATGCTATCCTTATTAGAAATAAAGTGAATTTAATATGTACTAGTACTGACGTCAGAGCCTTCGTAAGATTGGCTATGATTTGAAACTAATTTGGCCTTAATTTCTCCAAAATAAAGGCTCACAATCATCCAAAACTGTTATATGACTATTCTTTCAGTTAATTTGAACCTTAAATAACATATTAACCACTGTGCAAAGGTTTTACTATCTTAATTTCTCAAAAAATGTAGGGTTGCAATTTTTTTTTTTGGGGGGGTCAGATTTCAGAGATATTTGATGAGAGGTATAAAAGTAATCAGTCACGATACTTGTAGGCTTGCAGATGTATGTCCTGTTGGACTATTTTGAAGTTACCGATGTGTAATCTTTGTTTCATAAGATAATGATGTAGATACTTGCTTTTATTGTATGATCACCCTGATCTCTAAATGATGTGTAGTCATAAAACTTTACCCATGGATGCTTGTTACTGGTCAAAAATTAAATTAAAGGACAAGTCTACCACAACAGAAAGTTGATTTGAATGAAAGGAGAAAAATACAAGAAGCATAACACTGAAAATTTCATCAAAATTGGATTTAAAGTATTTTTATGACATAGCTTCGCTTAATTTCACAAAAGTTATATGCATATCCTTGTCAGTATGCAAATGAGCAGACTAATTACGTCACTCACTATTTCTTTTGTATTTTATTATATGAAATGAGAAAAAAAAAATACTCCTTATTGTCATGTGAAACAAATTTGATTCCTTCATGAACATGTGGAATTATCATTTCAACAGTTTTATTGTCAAGTCAAGTTGGTCCTTATTGTCAAATCTGTAAAAATTGAAATATTGTATAATTCAAACACTAAAAAAACAAAAGAAATAGTGAGTGAAAGACATCGACTCTCTCATTTGCCTATCACTGAATTGTGCATATAACTGTTTTGTGAAAAATAAGCGAAACTTATTTAACATCTGATTTGGATGAAATTTTCAGTTTCATGCATATCTTATTTTCTCTATCGACTCATATTAACAATTTTCTAGGGTGGACTTTACCTTTAAGCAAACTAAATGCCTAGTCACATCCATAATATGCTGTATTATTAATTGATCGTTTCATTGGGATCCACGTATTGTACATTCTCTACCTCTGAAAATCATTGTATGTATTCATCCATTTATCAATCTTTATTTTACAATCTTCACAGAGCATGGGAGTACGGGAAGATGATGAAGTGGGCGGAGTCTTTGGAGCAAAATAGGACTGACTGTATAGCTGAATGTACATACTCATTGTTGATTGGTTAACTGTAGCAAACAGGGGAGAGGGAACGGCAAATTATATTTATGTATACTGTGTATAAAAACCCATTTCTCTTCAAACATGTCGTATTGCAAGCCTGCATGCTATTGTTTCATTTTGTACTGTTTTATTTTGTCTAAAGACATGTATACATTTGAACTTATCAAGTGATTCAAGATTTCATTGTGCAGAGTACAAATATGCATTCATAAGACATTTTAAAGACCTCTGCACATTTGTTCATGTATTTGCTTGATATACTGATCTGGGTGACTTGCCAGTCATGCGAGATGGCGTCCATGTTTGTGAAATTTTGTGGAGCGTTGTGGCCCAGTGGATAAGTCTTCTGACTTTGAAACAGAGGTTCGTGGGTTCAAATCCCAGCCATGGTGGAATTTCCTTCAGCAAGAAATTTATCCACATTGTGCTGCACTCGACCCAGGTGAGGTGAATGGGTACCCGGCAGGATTAATTCCTTGAATGCATGAGCGTTGAGAGGCAGCTCGAGCTAAAGCTGGGGTGATAATAATAATAACAACGCGCCTCGGAATAGAATATTTCTAGATAGATGGCGCTATATAAATGCCTATTATTATTATTATCAAATTACTTTGTATCATGATGCAATGGGGATAATGCTACATTAAGGGGGTGTTTCTCTTTAAATATTATTCAAACAAGATGCAACAAACTTCAGTAATTTGTATTGTACAATGTCAGTGGAGTATGAGGTAGCAAAGAGGTCACAATGACTGAAGATTTTATTTGTCTGTTATTTAGCTAAAGAAACTCTGGCCAAATTCTTTACAATGCTTGCACCAGTATTTAGGAGAGAATATTCATGTTATTGTAAAATGACTCATGTCATCTTTAATGAAATCATTTCAGTATCTTGAGTTGGTATGTGCAACTGATGGCAATATTTGAGTTGAAGCATGTATTTCAAGTTCAGAGTAATTTGTCTCTTCATTTCTGAACACATACATACATACATTTCTGAGTTCTTTTGTACCATATCTAAATGAGATTTTAGAGTTCCATTACCGAAGGTTTTGATATTACAATGATGCCAGTACCAAGTCAAAGTTTAACCCTGTTAGATTTACCATCCGTGTTCTGTTTCTCTTCAAACATCATAAAATTTCAACCTTATTCAGTGTAAAAGTAGCAGTATAATTTTGGACGGATATATCTGATTTTTTTTTATTTAGTATGTTGTCACAATAAGAATTGTATAATGGTTAATTTAACATTATGCGCAGAAGTCATCTATATGTACATCTATGTACATGTACATATAGTATGAATTGCTCAACTAACCATTATTTCAAAAATGTTTTGGTTGCTGCTTTAGAGTCTGTTTTATATCTGCGATCCCTCCTATTAATTTACAAAAAATAATATCAAATACAGCATTCAGGTTGTGTTTCACAAAGAGTATGCCAGATTTGAAGTTGAGCTTTAATTTATATTTGTAAATTGTGTATAAAGGAGCGCAGTATTGATCATGCTCTGGAATGTGTGCTACATGGGTAGTCTGCAGTGAGATTATATCTAATCAATGCTGTTTGCACATCACTGCTGCTTCCAAATTTTTGAAATGCCCCATGATTTAAAAAAAATACATGTGTCATGACTATCTGTATTGATACTGACGATGTTACATTCCACGTGTTGGATACAGATGAGACAAAAAGAGAAAGAGGTAAACTGCATTGCAGTTCCAACAAAGTTTATTTCCAATTACTATCCAAATTTTTGATGAAAACCTCTTGTCTTTGTCAGGGATACAAAACTACTTACTGATACTACATATAGATGCACTTTTTTGAGAATTTTGAGATAAGACAGCGCACCTTGTAAAGTATTGCAATCTATTCAGATCAAATTTATCTTTCAGATTGATCACAGTGCCTTTTAACGTGCACAGTTGAGGTCGATCTGGTATTGGTAGTTAATCTGAATCAAACATGTATTTTACAGACAATTCTCTGTTGTTAATAGTGAAATTCATCACAAGGTAGAACCATCAGATCCTTTTATTTTTGTTGGTTATTAGAATCTTCAATAAGACAGCATAGCTTTGGAGAGTATTCTTTAGAATATTCAAGTGTAATAATAGCCAGTGTGAAAATTCTCTGGAGTTTTCAACTGCTAAGAAGTACTGTATTCAATTTTTTCAGTTCATTTGGAATCTCTTCTTTCCCTAAAACTTACTCATCAAAGTCATTGAAATCTTCCGCAAACAGTGCTTTGAAAGTGAAATTGGTCATATAAACAAGTAGGAATTCAGTACATCTGTTGTTGATGAGACAATTGTGGGTGTACGGTGGTCTAGTGGTTCTGACTCTCACCTTTCAAACAGAGGGTCGTGTGTTCAAATCCTAGCCATGGCATGTTTTCCTTTAGCAAGAAATTTATCCACAATGTGCTGCACTCGACCCAGGTGAGATGAATGGGTACCCAGCAGGATTATTTCCTTGAAATGCACTGAGCGCCGGTGATGGTAGCTTGAGCTAAAGCTGGGGTAATGATAGCAGCACTTTGTACATTGGCGGCGGAAGCCAAAAATTTAAGGAGGGGACAACCCAAAAAAAAATTTGAAAAGCAAAAAAAAAAGGTTCTCAACCTAAAAATTTAGGGGGGACGCGTAGGAAACTAAATTGACAAGCAAAAAAAAAAAGGTCATCAACTACAAATTTAGGGGGGGACCGTCCCCCCCTCCTCAAATTTAGGGGGGGACACGTCCCCCCCGCTTCCGCCGCCTATGACTTTGTATCCTCGGGCAAAAATCCAGCTATAATTATTATTATAAATCACAGTGTACTATAATGTCTTCAATTTCAATTCATAAAGCAAAGTTGGTGATGGAAATGATGTCTGTTCCCAAGATGGAATGAAATATCTAAGGCCCTATCAAGCAATAGAAATATAGTATTTATACCCCTTTTCATTGTTTTAATGTTCTAGTTTCTGATTATGCATTGTAATGTGATATGACGCTGAGTTTGTTTGCGGCCAGAATGTATCAACATTGATTTTGGCACTTATGGGGGTCATTTGTACATTGTCAATTTAATATTCCACTCACTCTTCTAGCCAACAACCACAAGAAGCTCCAAAACTTCCCCTAGATTTCATCTTTGAAAGAAAATTTGAATGAGTCAAGTTACTGTATTGTATTCTCTCTGCTATTGCTTGCTTATTCAACTGCAATCATAGTGTACAGATGATGAATGTGAAGGAAAGAAAGTTGTCAAGAATTATGAATATATATTTCACTTTTGTGTGAACACATTTGTGTAAAGAACTCTGGTTTGTAGTTTCTTTATTTGGTGCTTGCTCTCGAGATTAATGGCATGATTGTTGTGTGGATGATTTGTTGAGTTAAAGGGGTGCTCCAGGCTGAAGATATTTGTATCTCAATAAAAAGAGTAAAATTCACAAAGTAAAAAGCTGAAAATTTGATCAAAATCCAATAATAATAACAAAGTTGTTGAATTTTAAAGATTTTCGTTATTTAGGTAAAATAGTTCTAGGCATGTCTTAATAAATATTCATTAGGTAGGCTGATGATGTCATATTCCCACTTGTTCTGTTGTATTTTATTATATGAAATTAGGTTCATTCAAATTTTTTGTACCAAGAATAAAAACAATTTGATTGAAAACTGATTAAGAGCACAAGTTATTTATTGCTGCAATTAATTTCATCATAATAATAGAGACACATCATTTACACATTTATGAAAAAATGAAACAATTATGATTTCATATAATAACTTAGGAAAAAGGAAAGTGGGGATGTGACATCATCAGCCCACCTAATAAATATTCATGAAGACATGCCTAGAACTGTTTCACCGGAATAATGCAAATTTTCAAAATTCAATAACTTTGTTATTTGTTATCCGATTTTGATGAAATTGTCAGCAATATGCTTTGTAAATTTTACTCTATTTATTTAGATATAGGCCTAAACGTCTACAGCCCAGAGGATCCATTTAAGTTTATGTAATTGATTCTGCTGTCCCATGCTATTATTGTTTATTTGAGACATTGAAGACATCAAAAATGTGTGTTTGCATGTGACTGTGCATGGGAGGGTATAGGAAAGCAAAGAGAGATCTGAGAAGAAATGAAGTTGCAAAAATAGTCAATTTTGACTGCTTGCTTTACAGAGAATAAGAGTATCCCAAACATTTAAAGGTAAAAGGGCCCTAATTCTGGAACATAAGGGTGCTCGCATGAAGAGTAATATTTAAGGGTTCATGTTGTTAAAGCATATTCTTCAGATGTTATTTGCTTTGAACAAATTCCAATTTCCCCCTTTATGTTCTGGTTAATTAGACATATTTTTCAGTTTATTACTAACTGAACTTTGGAGTGTGGATGATCTATATTCAAATAAAATATAATATAAATTTTCAAAGGATTGATTAGACAGGAGCGTTTATTTTTGTGCCTGATAAAATGAGAAGGTTTTGGTATTTTTTATAAAAAGAAAAAAGCTTTTCAGCCCAGCCCCCCCCCCCCCCCAGATCGCCTGCTGTTCCATTTCCCTTTCTAAGCTATTTGGTAGGCCTATATGATCAGGCTTTTGTGATTTCTTCCTTTTTGGTAACAATCTCTCTTTCTTTCTTTGTTATATTCTTTTCCTTCTTTAAATTGTTTTCTTCCACTTTTCTTTTACTTTCAGTCTCTCGGAGGGGTGGGTTAGCAGCTTGAAATAGGACATTTCTTGATTTATCAATATGACTTTTTTGTGAACACGCCATTCTTCTTTCATTGGGGAGGGGTCTATGGCCTTTTCCACTACCTTATTCTTTCTTCCCATTTTTCCCCCTTTTCTTATTTTTCCTTTGATCTATTTCCCCTTTAATTTTCCTTCTTGGGGGAGCAGAGGCTACCCCCGGGCTGAAAAAGTCGCTTGTAATATTTTTTTACGGCCAATGACAGACCACCTGACCGCTGGGAGTGAAGAAGGGGAGTGGCGTAGATCTCATATCACGTGATGTGCGATTGGGATCGGTTGCTGAACGAAAATGGCGACGTACGAATGGTAAGTTTTATCTTTGCATTAGAAAATTACAGACAATACATTTTCTTATCTCGTAAAATAAAGTAGATAAATGCTAAGTGTCAATGTAAATTTACATTTCCAGTTAATTGTGCACCGTTTTACTTTGTGAGAGCTCGAACGATCGGGTGTGCGAGAGAGAGATCGATTGGCTGTCCCCACGCATGGGATTTCATGTTCGCAAATTTAATGAGATGACGATTGGGCACATGACAACTGCAGTTGAAGCTTGAATAGACTACCCAATGACTGTGCATAGACCCTAACCTTAGAGGTCTACTCGTTACTTTGCCACTGGCAATAATCGGCAGTAGAGGTGCTGGTCAGAAAATTGGGATCATCCTAGACAGCTGGCAGCCGTCTGTTTCGAGGAGTTTTTAACATATTTTTTTCTCCTCGTACACAGACGGCTCGCTAGCGTGCAGCCACCATTAGGGGACTTGCAATGCAAAATCCCCCCGTCGGGGCTCTTCAATTTTTGTCTTTAATGAATAAAATTTTTGAAAATAAACGCTACCAAAATGCAAATTCATATTCCCTCTTGGCATTAATTGCCAAAAAACAGAAAATTAAGTTAAAAGGAACAAAAACAGTGATTTACCTCGGCTGTCACGCAAATTCACTTCCCCGTTTTATCCGATCTTAAGTACATAAACATATGGCCATTGAGTCCCCTGTACAGATCGCGCTAGAACTTCGGTCTCTGTATTTGGTGAGTGAAGCCAACGGAGTTCAGCTGAACAACCAACATAACAGAGACCGAATCTTTTGGTCTAGGATCATCCCAGTAGTCACTCATTCAATGAACAAGGTTATAATATAACCTTGTTCTCAGTTATATCTCCATGTGTGGCAAAATAAGGGTGGCAATGTTTGGCTTATTTTCTCTTTTTCTTTAGGGCAAATGCTTGATTTTTTTACACTGACAGTTTTCATTACACCTATTATTCATACTACTTGGCTCTTATTTCAAAATGATTCTTTAAATCATTTTTTTCTTAATTAAAAATAGAGATAAAAAAATTAAAATTTTCTTGTCATATTACTTTCCACCAATAGAGGGCGTACACAAAAATATGCCCAAAATTCAAGTTTTTGAGCGCTCTGGTGAATACAAAAATTATTCCCAAGTTACTAATGAAAAATAAATTGCAACTGTATGAAAATTAGTAATTTTGGTCACAAAAGTGATATTTTAATGATTTTTTGAAGTGTGTGCTCTGTCCAACATTGGCATACCATAGTCTTCTTCTTCTTCTTCCTGTAAAGTACAGACTGCCGTTGGCATATTATCGTACTTGTGCTTGTCAAGTGCCCAGATGAATAGTGCAAGTAAAAATCTCTACAAAACTATGTGCGGCTAAAAACAGAAGAGGTCTTAACGAAGCCTCCTTTGCTGCACCTCCTGCTTGAAAGACGCAAGGGAGGTGCTGTGAACTATCTTTGCTGGGAGTGAGTTCCATATTCCCGGCTCTCCCAGATCACCATCTATTTTTCACGGCTTGCCGTATATCTGTGATATACTTGTGTTCTGGCATATACTTGTGTTCTAGTCCTACCTGTAGATTCACCACAGGCAGGGTGGTAGCAGTGAACAAGTGCCAGTAGTTAAGTTACAGGCATACGGACTGTCTCAATTTTCCAAATTGATTTCTTGTCAAAATGAAGAAGAAATCTGTTAGTTACTTGTTACTTTTTAGGAAAGTAAAAAGTTCATCTGTAGACAAGGGTTGACATCAATCAAGTGCACTAGTCAATGTAAACATATCAGATTTCATAACAAGATTATTGGAAGACGGCAAGCCGTGAAAAATAGATGGTGATCTGGGGGAGCCGGGAGTTGTCAGTTGAGGTCACTGAATCTATTTTTAGCACTCAATCCCTGTATGATTACCGTTCATGTCTTGCAAGGGTAAGCAAAGACAAACTTTCCCCATAAACGAGGGCAATCTCAATTTATCAAGACATGATATGTCTTAGTTTATGAGGATATTCTTGTCTTCTGGGACAATCACAATTTTGGGACCGGCACCTCTACTGATCGGCTGTCTTCAACCTTCAATTTGGAAAAATAAAGAGAAAAATATTGGCGTTAATGCAGTTTCGCACATCCTTAGTGCGCCCCCAACTAGAGTATGGCTGTGAGGCCTGGAATCCATACACAGTCATAGTCACGAACCTGCATGAGCAAGTACAAAGATCAGCGGCTCGCTTCTTGTACTCAGACAACAGGATTTCCACATCACCTTCCGCTCTTGTAACGTCACTGGAATGGGAAGCACTACACACACGCCGAATCCTTGCCCAATGTTCCCTCTTTCACAAAATCAAAAGCCATTCCTGATGTATAATATTGCTGAAATCCAGGTGAATCAGAATCATCGATAAGATATTTTTATTTGCATCGCTCTGACTCACTCAGCCCTAATAGTGGTAATGGATTACGATTGGAAACATAAGTGGATAAGCCCTTGAAAGAGCACAAATCATAAATCACATCCTCTGCTTTAAACACTGCAACACCAACACTCATCCAGTTGCTGAACAGGATTTGAGACAAACCTCCATAGAAGTAGAAAATGATGAATGGGTTTAGTACCAATTTTTTACTCAGTGTTTACTTTAATGTGTTTCTGTTGTTCTCTATCCTAGGCATGCCAAACCTAGAGAGTATGAAGCTGAGAAAAGGAAACTCTTGCTGAAAGGTGATCTTACTGTAGATCATCCTCTCAAGCCTATAACGGTCAGTACCCTGCCCAGTCTTACCCTCTATTAACAAAGCAAAAAAACCTTAGACAATAGACTTACTGTGCACACATTTAAAAGAGAAACTTATATTCAGAACATTTGAAGTAATCCTTTTTTTTTACTATTATTATTTATTTGACCAAATCATGATACAAACATAAATTACCCTTATACATGGTAAAAACAAACAATACAGAATGGAGCAGTACTACATGCGGGGGGGGGGGGGGAGACCCAACCATTTCTCATATGTAGTAAATTGAAAAGAAAGAAAAGTTTCCTAATTATTGGAAACAAAATCACTATTCTATTAGAAAACAGATTGTTTTGTATGTGAGACCAAGTAAAATATCTGACATGACTGTCATCTGTTCTTATTAAAAAAGTTCAACTAAACTTATTTTGTTTCTTCTCAATTTCTGATCCAGGTGCACGTGGCTGAAGCAAAGCTTCGCAAGTCAACTGGCCGCACAGGCACCAGCACTACCCCTAAGCAGGATGTTGCTGCTAAGAAAGCAACCTCTCTTGTTGATCCGTTGAGCAGTGCCTTGGAAGGCAGTGATCCCTTGTCACAGTTTGCTGCTGCAGCTGCTGCCAAACCCAAGGTGGACCCACTCTCTGATCCTCTGTCTCTTGCACTCGGTGCTTCCAAGAAAGATGCTGTAAGTTTACTTCTACTTTACTACAAATAACTCATTACTACTAATGCTAATTTGATTATTGGTTGATGTCGTACACGTAATGAGGCATTGATTTTGCCTTACCCCTATTTAAATGTTTGACCAGTAATGACTAGTCAAATACAATCATGGTTTTGAGATTTGTGGATTTATCAAGTAACAAGGAGACCAAATCATAAACATGTTATTTACATCATTTTGTTAGCCATTAGTACGATTCACCACAATATCTTTTAAAACAGCCCTAGATGTCCCCCCCCCCCCCTATAGATGGTCATTTTTTTCTTAATTACTGTGTCATAAAGAAAAGCTCATTAAAAGAGAACTGTTGCTCGGTTAGCAACATTATAATGAAGATCCCTGGACTATGTCTGCACAAAATTATTGATCTATGTTCTTATTTTCTTCCAGACTGATTCAGCAGCTCAAGGGGCTCCTAAAGGACTGGATGACTCCTTTGAGCCATGGTCTAGTAAGAAAGCTGGTATCCTGAGCAAATACACAACCTCAGAGAAACTTTCTATCACAACAGTGAGTATCCAACAACACTTGAGCCAGTTTAACAGGCGTCATTAAATCTCTATGTGTACATGTATTTTATCCATGGTATCACATTATTACAAACCTATCAAATAGGTTGTTGCTATGTAAATATAAAAATGTATTGTATAATTTTTCCTGTGGACACCTTGTTTAGAGGAGCTACTAGAAGCATTCCTTGAGTGTTTCTTTTTTCAATCATTATATTTTTTGTCAATGTTTTCATGGTTTCTGTAGATATAAATCTATTTATGATCTCCTATTATGTATTAATGTGTGTTATCTTTTATATGATGTTTATTGGAATGAATGCCATCAATTTTGAATTTTAATTTATGCCTCTATGATAATTGCCTGTAGAATTAAAACAGTAAAGGGTTGCTCTCTTTTGTCATTGTAACAATAGACTACTGAAGTGTGTATCACATTTCTACATTTTGGATTAAGATACAAGGATGTTTGTATTCATTATGGAATTGACCATCAAGGAGTTTGCAAAATAATTATAAAAAAAATCAGTAAGGTAGCATTTTCATTTTCAGTATTTTTTGTTATGTTTCAGAGCTTTTTATCACCTGCTGATAGAGAAAAAGGTGAGTAAAATTACGGATAAGAAGATCAATTATGATTAACATATACATGTACCTATACACAGTGAAACATGTTTCTCAAAATACAATGGCTGGCACTCAAACAAACTGTAAATGATCTCCCTCAAGGGTGTTATGTTCTACATTCATCATGAATCTTTGTGAATTGAGTCAGTTCGTTTGAATGTTGTTTTTTAAAGAAATATTGTGCCACACATGTAATATGAATTATTATCTTTATCATCACCTCGAATGTCAATTGAATGAAAATCAATCGCATGAATTTAAAACAAATCTTGCCTTGCTTTTTTTTTTCAGTGACGGTGAAAACTCAGGTAGTCCAAGGCACAGTCACTGACAAGGTCAAGAACAGACTCGAGCAGCTTGATGACTTTGAGGAGGTAGACAAAAACTTATTGTTATTTTGTTTTATTTGAAGTCGGGGTCCTTTAACACAAAGCTTAGTGATTGATGGCATTGTTGATTTGTATGATTGATTGCACATAATAATCAATGTAATCAATAATAAAACTTGGCCCTGTGATGAATCACTAATGTCTGTGTAACTGGACCCTTATTTTGTTATCCCTGGATTGACAACGTACAGCACGGCTCATTTGGGTTTGGAATTTCTTGAAAATCAGGAAATGTGAAAATATCGGGAAGTTATCAATTTTTAGATAGTGTCAGAAAGTAGTTTACCCCAACCTTATTTGTGGTTATCATATCAAATTTTGAATCGGCCATTTGTGGATGGAACCTTTTAATTTTCCTTGGAAAATTAGGAAACTTGAATATAAATGTACTCATTAGTTTAATTGCCTAATACAAAAGCTGCTTAAAGACAGTGGGAGGTATTCTGATAGATATGGCTAAGTTAACTCTTAACATGCCACGCACACTACTAACCCAATGCCACAGTGCTAATCCGAAGCTAATCCCCTGTGCCAGCCACAAAACCCCCCTGTGCCACATTTATTTTGGGATCGCGAGTCGTATTCACTCCTTTCAATAGTCATAATTTCAATTGCTTGTAACTCTCAAACGATTAGTTTATCCACAAAATATTATGTAGTAAAGTTGTAGGAAATTTCATACCCCTTATAATGGTGTCCTCATTATATGGATTGGTTGTTATCTTTACTGCTAAAATATGAGTTGTATCAAGTAATTCCATTTTGTGGAGTGTTTCGTATGGATCAAAAAACCTAGGTCTCTTCCCTCTCAGAGGCGGAGCCTTATACTTGTAAAAAATGTAGAAATACTCGAAAAAGTCGAATGTAAACCGCGTGAGTAAGTTAATCTGTCAGAAAGCAGAGTTCGCACTGCACACAATAGTGCTAATTACGGCGTGCATGCGATGCGCAATACAATGCAAAACGGCGTAACAATGATTGTAATTCCGAATGTGCGCAGTCATGCACGAAGCAGGCGAGGGTAGGAAACAATGCAAGCACAAAGCAATCAATAGTAGGCGTGCGAGCACGAGTGTGGCATGTTATAGTAGGATACGTAGCGTGCACGAAGCACTCAATGAGTTAAAGTGGAGGTAACATAGACCATGATTTTAAGGAGTGCCAATGGTCAACTTATTCACAAATAACAATATTTATACCAAACACAACAAAAAGTTTTAGAAAAAAAATGATATGGGTCATGAAATGGGAAGAATAGGAAATGTGAAAATCCTATGACAAATTTGTTCTTTTCTACTCAGATGGACATTGCTCTTGGCAGATCAGTGTCCGTGGATATCACGTTTTGTAAGATAGAGCCCTTGGAATTGTTTCATGAAAAGACCTGACAGACGATTTGTCTAAGAAGTCCTGTTTTATCTGACAGATACCACATTAAATGTGCTTCTTAGCCAATCAAAATCAAGGAATGTTGTCAGATCTGACAACATGTCAGATGAAAAATGTTGATGAAATGCTCCCCTTGGATGCACCTCATTGTTTCCTCTTCAATTTTGCTCCTATAGGGTTCTGTGAAAGAGATGCTGAATCTCAGTCAACAGGAATATGTCTACCGTATCGAGGAGCTTAACCAAGCACTTATCAATGCATGGGACTTAGATCAGAAAGTCAAGGCTCTCAAAATAGCCATTCAGGTAAGATTTATTTTACTAAAGATTGATTTAGTTCTGGCTGCGAGTTTTGATTGGGAAGGAAATATTCTACTTGAAGGATAGATCTGTAGTCATAATGGCCAATAAATCCTGCTTATAGTACTCTTATACTGCTTTACATGTATAGATTGTGTGACATTCCTTCTATCAATTTTCACAAATTTACTGTCGTCATCTGAAATTTTTGAAAGACCAATCTGAATAAAACTTTGCTCAGGGGCATAAGAATTGTTGCCAGGCTTTGATCCCTTGATTTTCATGTGTGTAGTCGGGCTGTTCACCATAGACCACTTGGCCATCGTGTCTCTGCTCTTACATGATTTAGAGTGACAAAGTAAGCTTGTCCTTGGAACTTGTGGGCTCAAATTCACAAAGGTAGTTTTGAAAGAGTCCATGTTTTATGCAGATTTCCTGTATAAATTACACTTAATGTAGCGGGCATTGGGCGTGTGTGTAAAAAATGTCCAATGCTGATGCACGTTTTTGTCAGTGTGCCAAATCGATGCCTGTTACCATGGTTAGATATGCTATTTTATTCATGAGTCCACTGTTTGAAGAGTGGACTCATTAATAAAAACAGTAGACTCGTGAATGAACTAGCGTGGATATCCACGGCAACAGAAATTGATTGGCGCATTGTGACAAAAGCGTGCATCAACATTGGACATTTTTTACACACACGCCCGATACGTGCTAAATTAAGCGTAATTTATACAGGAAATCTGCATAAACCATGAACTCGACCATGGGTTTTCAAAAGCACCTTTGTGAATTCAGGCTGTGATGTCTCATCCTCGTGACAGTAATTCACCTTGTCAAATGCATGGTTTTCATCCTGTGTTCCTAACCCTTTAATTAGGAGTATTTTAGTATTTTATGATGTCATTATCTTTATTTTTTCAATAGTGTTCCAAGCTTCTAGCTGATATTTCAGTAATTCAGTTCTACCCCAGCAAGTTTGTCCTCATCACAGATATACTTGACACATTCGGTAAGCATCAGTTCTCTGGAGATTAAAGTGGTAGATTCAGGATTATGAGTCAAGGATCAGGGATAAGAGAAGGTGGTTTCAGACCGCCTCGAAGTTCGCCAGTTCCAGGTATTCTCTGATCGGGAAATTTACCCCGATCAGAAAATACCAGGTATTTTGGTAATGTGAAAGCAAACTACGCGTAATCTCCCCGAAAGAAAATACCCGCTAAATAGTAGGTACTTGGCGAAATTACGAGAAGTTTCGTGGGGATTTTTCCAAGGTCGCAGGTATTTTGGCGATGTGAAAGCAAATTACGGGAACTTTTATCCCAGCGTGTCGTTGGACGCGGCGGCGTGGGTGGCTGCTGGGCTAGAGATTTTGAATCTCCCGCCTTGCCTGCTTATCAGACCACACTGCGCATGCTCGTAACTTCGGGAACTTATCCCGAAGGATGTGTTTAGGGGCGGTGTGAATGCAGGAATAATTAACGGGTATTTTTTAGCCTTAAAAAGTTCTCGTAATTTAACGGGGATTCTTGTGATCGAGGCGGTTTGAAACCGCCTAGAGAAAGGGGTCATCTGCGTACAGAGAAGGCGATGCACATAAACTCTCTTGAGATTGCAGTGGAATCTGCATTTTTTTTTAAGAGCTAAAGAGGAATAGGAAACCTGTAAATATGTTCATCCATCAGGGATAAGTGTAAGAAGAAAAAGGAGCAGGATAGAGTATTAATACTTATAAAAAAAATAGTGATCATAATTAGATAAAGCTAGTGAGAAAAAGTTTGAAGAGAAATTCCAGTAGTTGCAGTAAACACTGATTTCATGAGAAAGTCTGTAAAACAAGGCTTAATTGTCAGTATAATCTTGAAATCTACGCTGAAAAACGTTCAGACTGAAGATCCCCAACACAGATAAGCGCACGTGGGACAGTGCATAATTATTGCTTCGAATGTTGGGCCCGACGCTCTACCCGAATCCTCTGCTTATTTGCTGATTTCTCAGCAATTACACAATTTCTTCCAGAATCCTTTGGCACATACGTTTCATTTATACAAACAGACACTTTGGTGGTCATTTCATTGAATTCTGTACGAACTTATTTTGATATCGTTACCAAAACTAGCATTTACTTTTAAGCAGCACTGGAATGGAGAATATGTAGGGACTGCCTGCTGTCATGCATAAATCAAAAGGCTCTGGTAATGTAATGGGTGATGAGAAATATGTATTCATACTTATGTATATATGCATGATTTAGAACTATTATTACTGTCATTAAGTACCGTGAGTATGAAAATGTCTTTCCCCTCTTTTGACTCCACCAGGTCGTCTAGTCTATGACAGGATCCGCAAGAAATCAACCTACCTTCCTCCAGGTAGCTCCACCCCTCAAGTCCTCCCTGTTCACTTCACCCCTGAACAGGTGCCTAACTCAGCCAAGGAAACCTGCAGGAATTGGTTCTTCAAGATCGCTTCCATCAGGGAACTCATCCCAAGACTGTATCCTTAATAATCACCCTACATATTTTCAAATAGATTTTAATCCATGCTATACATTAGAGCCAAACAACATATATACAGATTAAAGATAATGGGAATCAATAAAAAGTACTCAAGGCTCGTGTGAATGTCCCCAGTTGACATCATTGTCTATCATGTTATCTAGTTTTATTCCTTGACATCAGATAATCAGTTATGTAGAGACAGCAATATTGAAATGTTACAGCTTCCTAACATCAGGGTAAGTTTTGAGCGATGAGAAGCGCTTGTTTTAAACAAGTTTTCTCCACTTAAAAGGCTTTCTCAAATGATGTATGTGGAGTATGGTTTTGATTAATACACACCTAATTGGTTTTCAATCTTTATTTTTTGGTGGTCGAGGGGGTGGTTGAAAACATCTTGTTTGTTTGCATTTTAATGAGCATCTTCAATTGCATTTTTTGTATCAAAGGAGAAGTGTAGTAACCAACACTTTGTGTGGTCTAATTGGCCCAAATTCACAAAGGTGGCTTTTAAAACCATCGGGTAACCCATGGTTTATGCAGATTGCCTGTATGAATTACGCTTATTTACCACGTATATTAAAAAACGTCCAAAAAATGCTGATGCATGATTTTGTCACAGTGACACTTGTTGCCATGGTTAAATAAAGCTATTTCATACACGAGTCCATTTTTTGAAGACTGGACTCTTTTGAAGACCGGACTCATTAATTCAAAACAGTGGACTCATGAATAAAATAGCGTGGATAATCACGGTAACAGGCGTCAGTTTGGTGCACTGTGACAAAAGCATGCATTAGCATTGGATATTTTTCTTAATATACATGGTAAATAAGCATAATTTATACAGGAAATCTGCATAAACGATGGGTTCAACCGATGGTTTTAAAAACCACCTTTGTGAATTCGGGCCACCGAGTGTGTGTTATAGATATCTAGTCTTGAAATATACCTTTTGAGTTAATAATGAATAATATATAGAATGAATGAGCATAGAATTTTATTCATAAATAGAAACTAAAAAGTTCTCTTTAGAGGAAAGTACCTGTTTTTCTACTTGGTAACATAATTACTGTGGTATGAATGTATTGAGTAGGAGATAAGTATGTTATTGAGGTGGGCCTATATTACAAGACTACACTGCTATTAACATTGCATTATGGATACAAAACCTGGCCAGATTTGAGTGGTTGGGGACTTGAGGTGGCCCTATTAATTCTACAGGTTTGTTTCTGCTTTAAACCATTATTTTATTTTTAATCAATATTTCTTTGCAGTTTCTTTATGTGCTCAGTATTACTTGTAAGTACATGTATTCTTC
Source organism: Lytechinus variegatus (assembly GCF_018143015.1). Taxonomy (NCBI): domain Eukaryota; kingdom Metazoa; phylum Echinodermata; class Echinoidea; order Temnopleuroida; family Toxopneustidae; genus Lytechinus; species Lytechinus variegatus. Next base: position 34,462,948 of record NC_054749.1, read on the forward strand.
TCTGTTTCTCTCCATGGATAATGCAAGTGATTTTTACCAACATATATTTTTTAAATTCATGCTCAATCTTCTTAATCATTCCAATCTCAGGGAGTACTCTCAAGCATTGCTTAGACTGACCAATCAGATGCGAGGAATTGGTGACCCTCTGGTCGCTATCTATGCCAGAGCATACCTTTGTAGGGTAAGTTAAAGATTGTCAAAGCTCAGCTTTCATAGGGAATTGGACACCATAAGATTATTCAGACAGTACCAGGGGGCCGTTTCATAAAGCTGTTCGTAAGTTAAGAGCGACTTTAAAGAGAAATTCCAGTAGTTGCAGTAAACACTGATTTCATGAGAAAGTCTGTAAAACAAGGCTTAATTGTCAGTATATCATCAAGGATCTAGATCTGGTACAGTTACATAAACTGAACTTTGTGAAATCTTGAAATCTACGCTGAAAAATGTTCACACCAAAGATCCCCAACACAGATAAGTGCACGTGGAACAGTGTATAATTATTACTTTGAATGTCGGGCCCGACGCTCTACCCGAATCCTGTGCTTATTTGCTGATTTCTCAGCAATTACACAATTTCTTCCAGAATCCTTTGGCACATACGTTTTATTTATTCAAACAGACACTTTGGTGGTCATTTCATCGGATTCTGTACGAACTCATTTTGATATCGTTACCAAAACTAGCATTTACCTTTAAGAACGACTGGTGAACATTTCTTATGTGCTAAACCATCGCCAATAAATAAACCATTTACCACAAGAAAGGATCGCCAGTCGTTCTTAAGTCGCTCTTAACTTACGAACAGCTTTAAAAAACACCCACCAGGTTCAGTCTATCACCCAGAGTGGAATCATATTTTATGACCAAAGATGTTTTGTATATTTATATTCCCCCATTACCTTCAAGAAGAAGAAAATAAAAAACAAAGAAGAAAAATAAAATGAGGAGGAGGGCAATCCTATTTAATATGGACCTCCTACCTAGATACACATGTGTATGGAACCTTCCTGAAATTATGTGTCTTTGTTGGTAAAGTAAGTCTCACTTTTCGTGGTCTGACAATGTCTGTAGCAGGCAAAGGGTTACTTTAATGAGGGGTAGCTTAATTCCTATATTCAACCATTGCAGGTCACATGTTAAGGGGTAGAGTGCATAGAAGTGTTTTGGTTTGAATTATGCTATGATTATTTCTTGTTTTGTTTGTTTACTTAGGTTGGAATGGATGTTGCCCCCAACGCCCGTGATCATCTCATTAGTAACTACTATGACTTCCTAGGCACATACACACAGGTATATATATGTTTCATGATACGGCTCATACTCAATCCAACATGTAAATTGGTGAATCTGATATATCTGCAAAGTTTTATTATTAAAGAAGATCTTTTTTTTGACATTTCTTTCATAAAACTTTGCTTATACTTCCCTTATAGTAATATTTATACAGATCCTATCAGAACCCTCTGTGAGAAAGATCCATTTCCTTATTTGATAAGAAGTAGATGACATTTTGTGGAGAAAGTGTATACATTATGTGCAAGTGTGCCAGAATTTGATGACCAGGGTTATATACCAGCGTGTTGGCTCAGTCGGTAGAACCCTGTTTTGCATTCAACAATTTAAGGAGCAGAGCCTCGCTGATCTGGCCCTGCAAAGTGACTGCTGGGCTCATGATCAATAAGGCAAAATTAACTTTTGTAGTATTTATATATCTAATATTTACTTTGAACAATAAAATAAGGATATTTGAATATACATATAGTCATAAAGTGCTCAAAGATGGCAGATATATAAGCACCATATAGAATTGAAAAAAAGTGTCTGTTTTAATACACACCCTTGATGAAACACTTACCCCCTCCCCATTGCTCCATCTTGAATTACATATTTCTTCTGTTTAATTTGGTTTGTTTTTACCTCTAGCTTCAAGGTGATACTGTACAGAATATCTTAGCAGTTCAGAGACTTGACATGACATCCTATCTATCCCTCTACTCACCGGCTTTAGATTGGATTCTACAGTCAGTAGCATACAATGCATCAGAGGTAAATAGACTTTATTATACAGTAAACAACGCATTAATGCTGTATGAGGGAGTGTTTCAGGAAATTTATGTGCAATCATTTTATTTGGAATCAGTTTCAATTCGTCGCACGCACCACGAACCGTCCTCTTTGCGCAGATACAGTGCGCTATCGCGCCTTGCGATTTCACCACGAACCGTCCTCTCTGCTACGATGCCCATTGTGGCATAAATCATTCACTTCAAGAAAATATAAAGATACGGGATGAAACTATGGAACCTGAACTTTTAAACAAAGACACCAGTAAACAATTTGCTCACCTTGTAGGTGCACTTATTGCTGGTTTTAAAAAAGGTTTTCTTTAAATGCGTCTTCTGCAAAACTAACTTTCGCATCGAAGTGGGTAGAGAGGATGGTTTGTGGTGCATGCGACGGATTGATAACTTATTTTCATTCGATTTCAATTGCAAGAAAATTATTTGCTCTCAATTTCATTTGCAATCAATTTTGATGGAAAATCTGGAACTGATCAATCATTTCTAATCAAAGCTGATCAAAAGGGATTTTCTACTACAAGAGAGAGCCATATTAATCAACTGCAAATTTGCAATGGATTGTAAGATTTGTTCTTCATTTTGACTACTAAAAATGATTTACAATTGATTGCAAATTTGTGGCAATGTTCTCTTAGTCTCTTTGGATGTGTTTTTGTATTTTATTTTATCAAGAATTTATTCCAGCATGATACACTTGTTGCATTTATCTGGCAAGTGGAATGACTATTTGACCATAAGATTGTTTCACCCTTTATCGTAAAAAATGTCATCTGGCATGGTTGTGTTTAGTCTCTAGTGTCTAAGGCCACAAGTTTGAAGGTTTCCCACGCAGTTTGTTTTTAGGAAAGACAATAAATGAAACATTTGCAAGTATGAATCAATGGATAGTCATTTCAAGTTCAATTTAATTATTTTCTTTCTTCAAATCTTGCAGGAAGTCTTGACGGAGATTTTGGACAAATGCAAGAAGCAGTGTAACAGGTAACATGATTAATTTGAATATTAACATATTTGTTTTTCTTTGCAAAAATAAAACATCTTTAGTCATGACTAAACTGATGTATGTTTTGATTCATCCAGGAAAGTCAAATATCGATGGAAAAAATAGTCATGATTGTAATATTGAAGTTGGCAACTCAATAGATATAAGGATACTGTCTTCTTTGCCTCTGAAGAAGATTCTGCTAGGATCGAAAGCTGAGGCCCCTTTTGACTCTTATATACTCCATTGGCTCCTTTTTTTAGATAAGCAGTTTACAGCAGCTTCTTTTTGCCATTCACAGAAAAGAAAGAGACTTGCAAACTTTTGACTCGAACATGCCATATTAAATATATAAAGAGTTCATTAGTGACATTGTAGACTGGATTATGGGGTTTGAATGCATACATATAACTTTTCACTAAAACTATATGAGCATCGATATAACATGCTGAAATGGACCAAGGCTGATAAAAAAAATTAATTGCACTATTCATGATTATAAGCTATTCAAACAATGCTATTTGATTTTTCGTAGAGTTGTATTTATTGGTCCAATTATAAATGATTTTCTTATTGGTTTCTTACCTTTGATTGTTACAGTGCATTGCTTCTGAACTCTGTCATGTCAGCATTTAAACCTGAGTACATCGGTAGTAGAGCAATAAAGTTCATTGAACTCATCAAGGAAAGTCAAGAGGAAGGGTTCCCTAAGGTAAATCCATCCTAAGGTTCTAGGTGTATGCAACTGACAGGGGGAGGGACGTAGCCAAACGAATATATGGGACCTGTTCATTTGTGGCAGATCCAGTCAAGACACGACACATTACCTTGTACAGGCCGACCATTATGCATAAACAAATGCTATAATCTGCATTTGTAATGCTGATAATAATGATATAAAGCATTTAAGAACACTATACATAGTAACTATATCACAGCATTTTCAGTGTATATCAAATACACAAATCTAAAAGGTTACATCTTTGTTGGATAGAAGTAATTTTTCAATTGTTTCTTAAATCTATCATGAGCAGTTTAAAAATAAATAATCTTAATGCATTGGAACAACAACTACATGCACTTTATATATTTTTACACCAGTCATTGTATTCTTGCTTGTCCCCACACAATCAGAGTACTTTCTCCACTCCCTTCAAATAGCATTTTGTCTAACTCGGCTGGATCAGCTACTGTCGGGGGCAATTTTTTTCCAATATTTGTGGAAGTACTCTTAATGGGTGATTTCAGATGTGGTGTTGGTGCTGATGTCGGTGTTTATGTTTAGAGTGAGAATCATCAGGATGCTGTACTTCAAAACTCCAAAACTGACTTTGGATATATGAAAATGATAATATTGATACATGTATGTAAAATTTTGTAACATCACTCAGAAGTTTGAGGTTTTCCCATGCAGTTTGTATTTATGAAAGAAACTAAATGATGAAATATTCCCAAGAATTAATCACTCTGGATCGTTATTTCAAATTTCATTCACACTGTACTTCAGTGTGCGCTGCAGTCAAACAAATTTTTCATATCCGTCCATGTTTCTATTAAACTTCGATAGAAGGTGGTATTCATACAAAATTCATAACTTGAGTGTTATGGCTTGTGTTTTTTGCACCAATACCAGAGGTAACAATGTTTGCCAAATAACCTATTTCATCACCATTAAGTAGCTCTGTTTCATGTTGGGCGTTAGGCTAGTTATGTGCTCGTTTGCACCAACTCCAACTCTATACTTTAAGTCATAATGTAATGACTATTAATATCTTTCTATTTAGCATAATCTATACCGATCACTGGGTACCAATCTGACCATGACAGATCCTCCAGAACAACAAAGATTATCTGTTCTTAATGAAGTATGGAAAGCTGTCATGAAGCTCAAGAGCCCATCGGTAAGTTAAGTGTTATTATGATATTCTCCTCCTCCTCTTCTTCCTTGTTCTCTTTTCTCTTCTTATTTTTTTTCACCTTACATTTCTTCTATTAGAAGTGTTAATACAAGTTGAAGACGTCTAGATGTAATTATGATAGTATTTGTAGTCGTAGTTGTGGTAGCAGCAGAAACACAGCCTTTGTACTGATATAAATTTATAGTGATTATTGAAGCTTAAAGGTGCATTTACTAAATGTTTGCTGCCGTTTGGTGAGCCAACATAAAAATACTCTTATTTACTGTGCTCTGCAGATTGTCTTTATCCTGAACCGGTTAGGCAGACCGGTTTTATATGAACCATCGCTGAAATAGTGTAGGCTGAATTTTTGTATTACATGCATTATAGATGCAATCTTGTACCATCATCCTCATGCCTATTTGCACTTTGTATACCATAGGTGGTGATTAGTTTATAAGAGTTAATTGTTTTATTGCATTGTGTTGCAGGGAGATGCATTTTTGAAGACTTTGCATTTATTAAATGAAAGATAAAGTTTCTATTCTCTCTTTGTTTTGTGAAGGATTACATCAGTTGTGCTGAGGTCTGGATTGAGTATCCCTGCCGTCATTTCACTGTAAGTTATTGTATCAAACTTTAGGCGTAGATAGGATTTAAATTTGTTAAAGATAAATGAAAGTAGTTGCAGTAAACACTGATTTCACAAGAAAGTCATTAACACCAGGCTTAATTGTCACTATAACATGTCACTAGATCTGGTACATTTACATAAACTGAACTGTGTGAAATCTTGAAATCTACGCTGAAAAGTGTTCACACTGAAGATCACCAACACAGATAAGTGCACGTGGGACAGTGTGTTATTATTGCTTTGAATGTCGACCTGATGCTTGACCCAAATCCCATGCTTATTTGCTAATTTCTCAGCAATTACACAATTTCTTCCAGAATCCTTTGGCACATACATTTTATTCATTCAAACAGACACCTTGGTTGTCATTTCATCGGATTCTGTACGAACTCATTTTGAAATCGTCACACAACTGGCATTTATCTTTATTCTAGATGAAATTGGGCAAAGTTTTGTAAGACATGAAGGGGAAGGTTGTTTTGTAAAGATTCAAGTGTAACTAAATTTCCCAGTTGGACATGTATGTGGTTTATAACACAGCACCATATTGGTCAAATCATTATAATGGGATACAATGCTGCGGCATGTCCATTAGTGAGATTACTTGTTACACTGTAAGTAACACGTATGTCTTGGTGTCCAACCATGACTTGAATTCATATTATTATTAATTCAAATTATTATCAGATGACTCTGATGATCTGATCTAGAATTGGAAATGAAAAGTTGAACCAAGACAACTGGGTCAGTTGGTGAGAAGCAAAGATGCTAAGTCTGTCATTGGAGAATTGGATCTGGAATGAATAATAAAAGGAAAGAGTACATGTATTGACATAACAAATGCACACTACGTATACATCATTAATTTGATTTAAGGATATGTAACATAGGGATTGGAGGAAGGATTGTTGTCATTGTGCAAAAATCTGTAATCCAATTGTTGAGGGAAAGTTAAGAGTTTTTTAAGTGATGATGATGATTGTGATGTTAATAAGTTTTCCTTTTTATTTTTACAGAAAAAGGAGGTGAATACAATCCTTGGTGATATCATCAAACACATGACACCGGATAGAGCTTTTGAACAACACTACCCACAGGTAACAAATCAAGATTGAAGCTACATTTATAACTTTGCTTTGAGGGAGTGCTTGACACTGCGAAGTAGAAGTTTAACTGTTTGCATTTTGTCATGTGTGTCACAGAATTAATGACAATAAAGTGGTGGTGGTGGTGTAGGTGGTGGTGTTAATGATGTTGATGATGATGATGATGATGAAAGTGGAGGAGCAGGGAGAAAAGAAAAATATAATACAAATATGATGGTTATTGCAAAGAAAAATCAATCATGTAAATGTTATTTATAATTTATACGTCAAAGTACAATTTTATATCATATGAACACTTCTCTGATCTGATTATGTGGCATGGTAATTTCAGACTAAATTAGAAATTTTGCTTATAATTTTATGTCATTTATTTATTTCTTTAATTCAACGCAATTTGTTATATCAGCAACACAATCTGAGCTGGTAGCTTTACAAAATAGGCCAATATTTTTGTAAGTTCAACTAGATGGGGAAATTGGCAAGAGCTTAACATTGAAGTGGAAACATTCTTGAAGAGTGACTTCTGAAACGTGTGAAAATGATATCACCATGCTTATGCTTATAAGTGATACAGTTAGCACTAACTAATTCTGAAATAAACTCTATTTTAATGGTATTTCCCTTTCAGCTCCAATCTGTGATGTCCAAGGTTTTATCCCACATGCACAACTTTTCAATACTCTTTGTTATGGTAAGTGGATATCTTTCAACACCCTCCTATGGTATTAAAGCTTACTTCCTTATAGATGAATTCCAGTCTAAGTGATTTGTATCTTAGGATATTTTTTACACAAATCACCGAGTAGGAAGAAAAGTACATAAGCAGATCAACTTTAGGTGTTGTGCCATTGATGTACATATCAATATTAGATATACACCTATTCAGTGAAAGAAAATTGATCAGCTTTTCAACCTTCCCCAGAGTATGCAATTGATTTGTGAACATAAAAAAGGTGAAAACATTTGAAACGGACTCTGTCTTTGTCCTTCCACTTTCAAATATATCATGTGGTAATAATGATTTTACTTGTTAATTCATTGAGTTTTGGTCCTGTGCGTGCATAACATCTGACTATGTCTGTATATCTGTTACTATTTACATGTTATGTTTGTGTGTATACAGTAACTGCTAACCATTACAAAATTTGTAGTTGTAACAAAAATATCACATGAATACCAAATGGAATCCAAAGAGTTCAAATTCAGGGCCAAAAAAAAAACTGAATACACATGATGTTGTTAGAGGGATATGTCTTGCATACAGAACTGAGGACCTTTTTTCTTGTCAAATTTTCCTAATATAAATCACCATTAATCTGATTTCAGTAGAATATTTATACATAATCATGTTTCTTTCTCTGTTTTCTTATTTCAGGACAAGTTTCTTCCGTTCGTTGACATGTTTCAGAAGGATTCTGTGAAGGTTGAGATTTGTAAGACAATCATGGAGGCATTCTGCAAGTAAGTCTGATTGACATTGATTTCAGTTATTCCTTTTGTCTGGATTATTTGGGATCATAATATGGTTGGAAAGCATTGATGTTACTAGATAAATGTATGCCATTGTGCATCAATCATTAATTTTTCATAGTAATTCAGACATTCCAACCATTCCCTTTTTAGAGTATTTTTTCCTCGTTTTTGCTATATATGTAAGTACACCATTATTTTTTTTGTATGATTTGTTAATTATTTTAAATTTCTGATCATGGAGTATGAATTATACACAGCGCGTGACACTAGGGCAGGTCCGACAGGCCCAGACCGGTAAAAATCACTATCGGGCCAGTAGCTTGTTGCATGAAAAGAACAAGTAAATTCTTGCCTAGGAGCATATGTTTAAAAGGTGAATTATCAAGTTTTCAAGTAGAATCATTTCACATGTTTTTTCACCGATCTCACTACAACTGGCTGGCGATTGATACGTTGAAACAAATTTTTAAAAATACTCTTTTTTAGTCAAAAAATACTTTTTTTCCTTATAAGAATATTTGTTTTGTTGTAGAAAGTTTGCAGGTCTGGTAATAGTAGTTTTGGCGGTGATTTACATGATGATTAAGCTAAAGATACAGGTGATCATGGTTAAGATTAGGATAATGATGACGAGGTGGGTTTTGTGAACTCCTAATTGAAATATATCTACAGAATTTGACAAACATTACTCACAGTTATCATGAAAATTGTTGCTTTCTACAAACACGGTTTGAGTAACATGTCATTTGTGATTATTTATATATTTTTCTTCTGCAGATACCAAGAGGAACAAACAAGAGACCCAGTCATAGTAAACGCTGTCATGTTTATCTGTAAGACCATGCATGATTCTATCAAGTAAGTGACAAATGTAATGATATTGGATGAAAAACCTTTGTCTCTCATACTTTATTGACTCCAGAAGCCAAATTGCTTTGCCTGCCATAGAAGTTTACCTGTGTTGGTCCCATCTGATATATGATCCAATATGTTATGAAGATCAAAATTATTTTTAGATGAACTCATTCATTAAATGGTATTTTGGCATAAATATATCAATCAAAAATTCTGATTTGAATTTTTTTTCTGGGGTTCAAATGTATGTGGTGTATCGTCATTTTTGTGCAATAGTACATGTACCTCTTGATTATGATATGGTCAGATGTAGGGTTTGAATTTAATGGATTTGTAATACTCTGTAGTATGAAACTGTAATGCAACTATTCTTGACATTTATACTTGACAGTGCCTTAACTCTGGATGATGAGAGGAGAGATATTGGAGCACTGATTTCTGGCTTCATTCGGAAGGTAAACTGTCATTTAAGTTTAGCAACTATCCCAAAAGTTTTGGAACTCTTTCCCATCTAATTTGTATTTGATTAACAATGAATTGAAAATCTCTTATTTCAATTTAGTACGTAAATTTTGATACTTTCATACTTTGGTTGACTCATCAGAATAAGTTGATTTTGAATAGGGGTTCACATACAAAGCTGTATTTGGATTTTTTTTTTGCATGGGGTTTGCAAAATAAGAGGCTAGCTTTTCTCTTTTTTAATAAGTATTTATGTTTGATATCTTGAAAATCTTTGTTCTCTTGGATAGTGTTTTCGATGTATCCATTCTAAAGTTACATTGTGATAATAAATGTGTTAATATTTTGAATAAATATATGTGTATTAATGATTTAGTTTCCATACAGGAAAATCATACTATAATTGTTGGTAACACCATGATACTTTACATCTAATAAATCTCTTACTTCTTGAATTCGACAGATAAACTATGGAAGAGACTTTGAGCAGCAGCTATCATTCTATGTAGAATCGAGGGCTAACTTCAGCAATCTTGATGCAGTATTGGTCACACTTGTGCAGGTGAATTATATATCTTTTTTAAAACAGAGTGTAAAATGATTCAAAGAAAAGTACTTTTATGTCGATATACATCAGTAATGCACACATATGTTCATGCACTATAAACAAATTCAGAATTACTATTCATTGTCATCATATAGTTCTGTAATAAAATATACATTTCTTTTTTAAATTCTATGTTTTTCATTCCCAAAACAATACTTTTTCAAAGCCCAAGTGAACCTAGAATGCTTCTATTGATGAAGCATTTCATTGACACATCTTTTGTAGGTCACATGATTAATTTTGTACAAATAATAGCTGGGTCTCGTTTCACAAATTCTTGTTATGATAACAAATGCACAATTTTAACAACAAATTTGCTATCAGCCAATCAGATTAGAGGATTTTATTAGCCTTTAATTGTTATTGTAAATTTGTTATTGTAACAAGATTTATGAAACAGACCCTAGGTGCGATTATGTTAGTGGTGATGAAGTGCAATTGAAGGTACTTACAATGTGTGACAACATTTGCATTACTTGGTGCATACCCGAGGTGGCATTTCTTTTATTATGTACCTTTAAATCCCCCCCCCCCCATTGTTCTTTTGATTTGTTTTTGATAGTGTGTGAACAGTCTTGCTGCAGAAACATGTGCTGTTATGAAGGGTAACCATTCAAGGAAAACATCTGCATTTGTTCGGGTAAGGAAGCACAAGTTGTATTGTTTCTGTTTATAGTTTAGTAATGATCATTGTGATGATGATGTGGTGGTGGTCGCGGTGGCGGCAGCGGCGGTGATGATGATGATGGTGGTGGTGGTGGCGGCGGCGGCGGCGGCGGTGGTGGCGGTGATGGTGATGATTGTGATGATGGTTTTAATGATGAGAAAGATTATAATGATAATCATAATAGTTATAATCATGCATACACAGCTTGAATAGCATTGAAATAAAAGTAACATTGTCAATTTGAAGATTAGAAATGATAAAATTATTGAAAAAATTCATTGTCTTGAATATTAACTGTTTTTATATTTTAGGCATGTGCTGCATATTCCTTCATCACCATTCCATCAATAGTGGGTATCTTTCATCGTCTAAACCTCTATCTAGCATCAGGGCAAGTAGCTGTACTCAACCAAGCTCTTACACAAGGTATGTCTTTAATAATCATTAAATTGGCAACTATCTGAATAATTCACGAATTGACTTAATTGAATAGTCATTAAATTGACAAACAATCAATGCCATCCTTTATATCCATGACATTTAGCCTAAGTTCTGTCCATTATGGAACGGGGGGGGGGTGCTTACTGCGGTGAAAACCTGTTGTGCATTAAATGATCTGTTCAACTGTTCATCCGTAAAATAAAATTTAACTTGACTATGAAAAAGAATATTTGCAAATAAGATTTGAAAAGTGTATATCCCATACAAGTGGTTCGTACCAAAATCTTAATAAAAATGAAATATGTGAGTGAGAAATTTAATTACTTTCTGTGTGATTATTGCAGTACTTCCAAATATTTTTTTTATGATCAGATGTAAGATTGATTTTTCCCTTTTGTTTAGCCGATGCTTTCTTCAAAGCTGCCATCAGTTTGATACCGAGTGTACCTAGAATGCTTGAGATTGATCGTAAAATGAGACCAACTGAATCTCTTCTCCTCGGCTATGTGAACAATTTCCTCTCCACTCTACTAACAGTACCGGTAAGTAACAGCTTGTCAAAGGTTTTCAGAATGTTATCCATTGTAGATATGTAAGAATCATGTAACTGGATTGATTGCTCTTATGATCTTGGCAGTCAACAATGAGGTACCCGGCATCTGAAAATGAGAAAAGGTATTCAATTCAAGGCTTGGATTATGTGAAGCGTTAACTGTTTAGGCTTTACCGTGTAAGAAATGTACTTGAATGGTACTTGTCTATAATGCATTTCTTAACATTTTGCTTAATTAAGCAGGGTTTAGGCCAAAATTCATTCTGAGAAGCATTGTCAAGTCTCATTAACGATATAAATGGGTACCTAGTAGGATACGAAAGCCTATGTAGTTGTTTCTCTAAGTTGAATTCTTGGAATGCTCCTCAAGGAGTGAAGAAAGTGCATACATTTTGTGGGTGCATGTCAGGATCCATTGACCAGAGTAATCTGTAAAGTGATTGGAGACACCCTCTGATCTATTAAGCGCTTTATAAAAGTGGAATATTATTATTATCATCAGGCCCGAGTCTGTCATGCTTTCATACAAACCCTTGCACATTGAGGACCCTCTCATCTACTAGATCTGCCATGTAGATAATGGTGCAATTATACACTGGTTTTACCAAGGATGCTGGTTAATGACCTGTCCATTTTCCTCAAGCATTGTGTTTAAGGTCCATAGGTAGATGGAAATAACAGTGCTGTGCTCATCGAGGACGGCATGGTTTACAATTGTATGTTGTGGTCCTGTCTTTGCCTTTGGCCTCGGAAGTCTGAGATCATTGGCCTGTCCGGTTTGGCCTTTGCCTTGTCTTTGTCCTCAAAGATTCAGGGCTTTACCTTGGCCATGGGAAGTCTGACCTTATCCTTGTCCTCAGATGTGTACTAGTAGTCCTTGTCCTTTTCCTTTTCCTTTTTCTTTGAAAATCCATCCCTTGCATTGTTCACATTACTAGGAAATAATACAAATCTGAATAATATTGGAACACATTCTATCCTCCCTCTCTTCATAGGATAACCCAGAGCAAGGATGTCTCTATCTCCTTAGGGGTCTTCTCAATGTGTTCCAGGACTACGCCTGGGATACCCACAGTGATGCTAAGGTCCGTGTCTACATGAATGTACTCTGCCTGCTCTCAGCTCAATCCCAGGACCAGTATGCATACCATGTCAAAAACGGTGAGTGGATAAAGGACCATAAAATATGCTTCATAAAAAAAGTAGAAATGAAATTCTATCCTACTTTGGCAAAAGTAGCATGTAACATATTGACCGAAATTGTTTACATTTCAGAAATTTATTTCTTCTTCCAAGTAAAGTCTCTATAAAAAAAACATTTAATGCCACTATTAAGTATCACTGGTTCTCCATCATGTTAATAAGTTGGTGTGTATGCAATTCATACAGTTTGTGGTCATTTGCAGAGAATTACACTTTTCCTTTTGCCAAAGTAGGACAGCTTTGTTGAGGTATACTGTTTAAAAAAAAATCTTTTTACACCAATCATTTGCTATTTCTAATGATAACCAAACAGTTGTTATGCAGTTGTTTGTTAATAAGTTGATATGGTGTGGAACATGGAATTTACATGATGTTTCAGTGAAATATTTATATGTATATTTATTGTGTTATATCGTGTTATTATTCGACAATTGAATATAGAGTCCCTTCAATTAATTTGAGTATGAAATTCGATGTAATAAATTGATTATATCTACGTTGTACATGCAGAAGGCATTCAAGTTTATTGTGCTAGTATTAGTTTCCCTGTCTTTACTTTGTAAATAGAGACTTATTTATGCTTGTGATATGCATCATGAAAGCAGCATATTCAATCATGATTTATAAAGGTATAATTAGATTCGATAGTCATGCATAAATGAATATCTGTGTCATTCAAAATATCCATGTTTGTCTTCATTTCGTTTAGTGGATTCAAATGACGCCCTCTATGGCAGCGATAGGAAGTTTTTAGGAGAGGTCAACTCCGTAGCTGGGACCCTCATCCTGTCTATCCTTGACCACTGCAAGACTCTTGGTCAAGATGTAAGTAAAAACATAGATATATTAACAAGAAATAGTTTGTAAATGCTCATTCATGTCTCTTGCAACTTGCAGCTATGTATGTATCAATGCTTTCATGTTTAATTGTATAAATGTGTAATTAATGATTTTATATCAAAGTGGAAAATTATAAATTTCTTTGAAATCTATAGCTCCTATACTTTTCTATTAAACAAGTATTCTAGATCCTTTTGCAATTGATGAAATAACTATGTGAATAAGCTTTTTGTACAAGAATCAGGGTAAAAATGCTACAAAAATATGATTTGCTTACATACTTGAAAAGAATATCCCAAGAATTTGCTACTTTCAGAGATTGACATGAATTCATTTGATTTTAAGTATTATCATAAAAAATGTCTAATCATTACAGAACAGAATTTTGCATCATTCTAGGGTGGTGGAATTCACCCATCCTCTTCAAAGCTTTAGCTCAGCAAACATTATATGTATCACATAATAAAAAGGACTGTATTAATGTGATAAGCAGCTGCTTCCGGTCATTGTTGAGTATTTGGTATATCCTGTAAATACCCCTCTTATATTATAGTTTATAACATCCTGGTATATTGTAATATATTTGTGATTTGTGATTTGAAATTTATTTTCATTAAAATTGTGGAGGTTCTGTGATTTTTGTATGCCTGTCCTAGACGGGACGTATTATTAATGTTTGCGCTCATGTTTTGATTTCCATATTGCATTGTCATGTGGTCTTAAAGATATATATATAAACTCCGGAACAATCACAGTTGTTTTTTAATCATTATTTTGATCTAGGTTGGTTTGAAAAGACAAGCAGTGATTGCTAGTGAGTTCTTTGAATACATCATTCTCCATGGAGACATTGATAAACCAGCTATGTCTGGACTAGCCCTCAATCTTTGGAACCTTGCACAGAAGAATGGCCAAGCCGACACAAAATACATGGTAAGACAGTAGTGATATCAATAACACGGGCTGCTGAACCAGTGGGGATGGGTAGCAAGGGGGGCTGAGCTTCACCCCCTCCTCTTTTTAAAGTAAAAATTTACAAAACATGAAAATTGCTATCTAACTACAATTTTTTAAGGGAAAACACACTCAGTCCCCCCCCCCTTCAAATATGCTTTGCAGTTCCTTGATGATTATTTATTCCTCCAGCTATCAGCGGATCAGTGGTTTTATTAATCATGGTGGATGAATTGACAAATTGTATATTTTTCTTTTCTGGAATGTGAGAAAAATTTGTCAATTATCAGGTCTCTACATCAACATTTAAATGCATTTTGTTGAAAGTGTAACTCCATTTTACCTGGATTCAACAATGTCTTACTTCTTTTAGGCCTTATTCTTTCAATTCAATTTTTTTTATGAGATAAAAAGACAGCTTGTCTAGGTAATTAATGAAATAATTTTTTACTTGCATGTATTTTATGTTTTTATTTCCTCATTCTGAAATAGGTTCGTCTGCTTGAATACGTGAAGCGTAAGGGTGGCAAACCAGGAGGGAAAGCTTATGCAGATTTATCTTCTAGCATGACATTGCAGACTAGAACGTAATATGAAAGTAACATTCCTTTTTGGGGGGAGGGGGGAAGGACCATGTTCACCGATACTTCCTCCCCCTTTTTCTTGCATACCCATCTACATGTAAATGTATACATAGCTCCAGTCATCTTTAAGCGATAAATGTATCCCTTTTTCTTACTCTCCTTTCTGGATACAAATTCAATTTCCTTATTTTTATCATCTTATTTCTCTTTTTCTTTTCAATTATCTCTCATCTCTGCTTTTGTCTCTTATTCCCACCACCCCCCCCCCCCCTCCCCTCACTCACTCTCCTCTCTTTCCTTTTCTCGTACATGTGACCATCTCTCAATTTTCTCATTCATCTCTCATTTTCTCTTTCCTTCCCCAGTTTCTCTTTCTCTCCTCCTTCCCCCCTCAATTTCTCTCTCTACAATTTACATTCTCTGTTTACTTGTATCTACAAGCAATTCCCAAATATAATTCTTTTTCATGTTGATTCCAGTTATGTATTATTACAAAACATACAACAAGAGAGATATAATGTATTTTGTTATACTCAGTCTATCTCTTACTAATTGAATTACAAGATTTACAAAATACCTTCGTCTTTAAGTATTCAGTATGTGAAACAATCTATTTGAATGAAAATAAGGTTTAAACAATATTTTCAAGTCAAGTAATTGTGATGTGCTTCTACTCATGCCGGATTGACTCTATTAATATCTGAAGGGGTATGTCACATAGAACACTATACACCATCCAAATAGATCACTTTCAGAAAAGCACCCAGGATGAGGATCAAAGTGTAGAGTAAATTTTATTCCCTAAACAGGAATTTTTTTGACTCATCAAATTTTCTGCCCTATTTGCATACATTTTCCAATTCTGAATACCACTGACTTTGATTATGGGTGTAAATCCATGACATCACACTATTCTAGTGGGGGGGGGTGAAATGATAGTTCACCCCCCCCCCCGAACAATAGGTCCACCACCTTGGATTTTTACCAGTTACTTTGATACACTTTTTTCAGATTGTTCACATTTTGATAACCTTGATGAATAACACATTTGTTGACAAGAAACTTACCCCCATCTACTCATCTGTACAGTGGCACTTGGATATTCTAAGCAGAAACCCCAAAAAATAAATATCGGGAAGTGATAGGTATATCATTTGTATTTTCCTCGGTCTCAATGCGCATATTTAATTTGCATGCAGAGACGACGCAAAATATACCTTTGTATTTTCCCTGGTCTCACATCCGGGCATTTGAGGATGCATAAAAAGAGATACGCTTCATAAGGATCTGCGCACCAACAATATACGTCATAATAAAGACATCACTGGATCCGAGCGCTTGCAAGTACGTCATAATGGTAAAGTGCAGAGCCTAGACCCTTATATTAACATGACACAATAGAACTATTTTAAAAAGAAATATCACCATTATCATGATTTTTGCTCTAGATATCTGATTTGGATGATAATAAAAATATTGACTGGCTCTTCTTTCGGGGAACATCAAATATATTGCCCTTAAAAGACCCATATTTCCCTCGTCTAAAGACTCGGGCCAATATGATTCTTCTGCTGGCAATATATTTGATGTTACCCTCAAGGCCAGTCAATATTATATAAGTATGAGCATTGCAATTACAGACTCTATGCACTTCATTAGATTCAAAGTTATCTTTTTGCTGGAGCATGTAAGATATTAGTATTAAATGTGTTGTTTTCTTGTTTTATACAAACAAGTGTTATCCAGAAAAAAAAGATGGTTGCAATACTAATTAAGAATTATTTGCCCCATGTGAAATGAATATATTTATTTCTCATTTTATGCTCATTGATGTAGGATTTGTTATTTTTTCTTTCAAATGTGTGTACAGAAATAATCAGAAATCGAAGAGAAATGATAAATTATTTATTTTGATGGATGATTCCTAATAGAAAACTTTCAGAATGTGACCCTCGTTGCAAGGAACTTTTAAAAAGTTTTAATCAACTTTTTGTCTGCAAAGAGCCAGGCTTGTTGAGAATAACAAATGAATCAACATGTTTGATTTCCATACATCATGGATACATGCTACATACTTGCTAACTGAACTATGTTATTTTTTGTAATTGTAATCACATTACAGGTAAGACCTGATTTATGATGATAATAAGATCACAAAATATCATGTTATTACATCTCTTGTTATATAGAAATAAAGATTATTTTATATATTGTAGAAAGTCTTTCTCCAGTCTTTTGTTTTTGTGCAACTTTCAAGATGAGAAAGATCAATGCTTGTCTGTCATTTCATTTCTTTTAAAAATGCCATTATATCCTTTATCATTAAGAGTTCCAAAATGACGATTGTATTGAATGTTTTTATTTTTCTCTTGACATTTTGAAAAAGAATGAGAGCTGTTTGGGCATATGAATGCTGCAGAGTATGAATTTCAAAATTGCATTACATACATAGGGCAGCCAAAAGGCTGAATTTGACATGCTTACATACATCGCAAACAATAATACATTTCACATAAGGAAACCTAAGAAAGACATTGACATGATACCATTATTATACAAAGTTTTGAGGGCATGAAAGATATTGATTATTGAATATTCAAAACCTAATCTGATTCATTAATGCTCAGCCACTAATTGATTTGTTGAACATGAGTAAGTCTTCAATTCACTTGCAGTCCATTTCAATTTAATTTTATCTATTTCTTTTCCCCTTTCATTCTCTTTGTAATAACCGGAGATAGATTCATACCATTAGAAAAATTTATCCTACTTTGTTATGATCACTACTAACATACAGTTTCATCACTTTGAAAATGGATTGCAAGTGATTTGCAAACTGACCCGAGTTCAGCTAGTCACTTAGTGTCTGAGCAGCTAAAAACATCGTTTTTCAGACCACAGAGATGATGTTCTCTATTGACTCGTGTTAATTGCCATGTTGAAAAAAAGAATAATAATCCATAGGTGGCGGAAGCGGGGGGGCCTGTCCCCCCTTAATTTTTTGTTTACCTTTTTTTTTCTTTTATTTTTTGCTTATTAATTTTGGTTCCCCTGCGTCGTCCGTCCCCCCCTAAAATTTTGGTTGATAACCTTTTTTTCTTTTTTTTGCTTGTCAATAATTTTGGCGTTCCCCCCTAAAATTTTGAGTTGATAAAACCTTTTTTTTTGCTTATCAAAGTTTTTACCTGTGTCCATCCCAAAATTTAAGGTGAACCCCCCCCCCCCGGCCCTAAATGTTTTGGCTTCCGCCGCCAATGAATGCATGATCTCAACAAATCAGGTATTATTTGAACTAAACGTTTTGATGTTATTGACATCATTGAGAAGAGTGTGATAAAACGGAAAGAAGGGAGAGAAGAGGAAAACTTAGAGTAGGGTTTATGAAGGATGATGGGTGTGACACAGAAATCTTACGACTTTTTTTACACACTCTTTTGATAAATTATATTTTGAGAATATTTAACCTTTCATCATCGTGATTAATAGTTTAAAAAAAACATGACATGACATGTTCAGTAAACCAATATGATCTGACATCAAGTGTCTATCCAATTACAGATACTCCAATCTTGAGCCATACGTTTCACATTTAATTTCCTTTTCCCATCAGTTATGTGATTATTCCTCATGTCTTCTATCAAGGTATTTACGTAGATCAGTACGTCATCGTATCATATACACGTTTTGGCCATTATTTTCGATGAAAATATTTTGACTAAAATTTTCTCATGCTATCCTTTTTTTTCTAAAGTAGAACACTAAAACGAGATAGATATTCAGGTGATTGTCAGTAATAGCAAAAAAAAATTAAAAATCGGTGAATAGAAGCAAAACTTTATATATATATATATATTTATATATATATATATATATATATACTTCTGGAAAATATTCACCTAGATAAATTACTAACGACCCCACCAAATACCCTTTATTTTCCAATGCTTCTAAAATATGTAAGTTGTATGTACATAATGGCGATGTACAATTAGGACAATAAATTTTAATTTGGTAGGTGGTTAAATCCTTCCAAGGGGTAAAATGTACTATCAAATATCCGTAGGAATTAAAGGGCCACCAAGGACGATTTTATCATATCGCCTAATGGAGCTTCATCGAATTGGCTGAAACGGCGTGTGGAAACATCCTGTATGCAACGATTTAAGCATTTTTTTTTCACACCAAATCATACTCATAAGGTAGATACTTGGGTGAACATGTACACACTATTATGACCTTGGGTTACCTTCCTGTCATTCCTGAACTCCTTGAAATCATTATATTACATTAATGGGCGTCACCGCAGAGCTTTGTCTTTTAAAGGGGGACATCTATTTTTGCGCCCCTCCCCCCCCAAAAAAAAATGGTAATAATAATAGTGATAATCTTATACGTTGACGCCCGTGAAAACATTGTACACACAATCAGCAGTAGATATGAACATCGTATTTCAATGGTGGACGGATCAATATCTTCCAAAGCCATTTTGATCCATTTCTGTTTAAAATTCAGAATTAAAAACATTGATATGTATACCCAAATTAATCATTTAATCATGAAATTTTAGGATTTAGATGTTCACAACTTCGGGATAATGAAAATAAGTAAAATTAAACTTCTGGGGAAAAAATTAATAGGATATTTAAATGAAAAATCACCGTAGGCCTCCTACATTATTGTTATCAGTATCCCAATTGAATCTTTTCCGTAAAGCCGTTACCATAGTTATTGCACGTAAATTTGTTTGTTTCATAACACACATGAGGCCCGAGGTATTCAATGTCTCGACACCCCCTAATGAGTTTCACTGATAATATAATGTTTCCATTATATAGGCAGATAAGATTTAAGTATTCATAATGGATGTGTCTACACCATTAATCACTAATATCGTTTTCATCGCTCTTGGTTGTTTTACATTTTTACTGATATCCTGACTGATCGTGGCTCTGTAAATGCTGCACCCAAATCCTGGAATAGTCTCCCTTCATCAATAAGAAATGCATCATCTGTCAATTTATACAAAACCAAACTGAAAACATACCTTTTTAAATAAATCAGTCACCGTTGTAATTTGTACAGATAGAAAGCTTCACTTATTTTCCTTTAGCATTTTACTTTTTTGCTTATCTTAATAATCATTGTTTTGTGCTCACTTTTTATGTACTATCGTTATTATTATCATTATTACTGTGTTATTGTTATTGTTATTATTATCATCATCATATTTAACTTATTACTTATTTTGTTTCTGTTATGAATGTTTCATTTAAAGCCACTCGCTCGGCCTAATATTTACTGTTATTAAATGACCCGTTTGTTTGGGACAGCATTTATTTACATAATTCTAAAGCGCTTTGATGCTCTGTTTGAAAATTTTCACTATCGTGTTGTTATTGTTATTAAAGAAATGGTTAGAAATGAATCTAAAAGTATAAGTAAATTGTTTATCATTTCCAAGCCATCTTTTTGTTGTTCAAATTGTATGAAACTGTATGATGCGTTGTGTGTTGCGTATATGCCATTTTTTTTTTGCTTATGTTGCCTGCTTTTTCAAGTTTTATGATTTCAGTACGTACCCTTTTCAATTTTTTTTTCCAATTCATTTTCATGTTATTTTGTTTCTCTTTTTTTTATAATTGGTACTTGTACTTTTTAAAAATTTCTTTAAATGAATAACTGCAAATCAAAAATTAGAAAATAAAACGTGATTGTCTTATTAATTAATTTTCATTCATTCTTCATTCACTTTTTTTTCAATTCAAATCAAGTTACAAAATGTTTCTTCAATTACAAGTCAAATCTGAAGTCGATTGGGCAAGGATAAACAATCCTAGGTGCGAGGTTTAAACATACTTGCATTGTTGCATCTAAATAATATGACAAAAGTTTATCGTTTGTTGATTTAAATGAATTCTTTGTTACAATATAGAATTTCGAATAAATACATTTTTATTACATCTGACATGCATAATCATAGTAGGTCAACCAAACTCATTGTTACTGTATTTATGAGATTTTACTTCATTAATACGTTTTTTTCTTTTATATTATCTAATTTGATAGTAGGATGTATATGAAGTATATCATTTATTTTTATGTATACTATAATCATTTTGGTTGACAAGATCTATTTTTTGCACAGGTTTAGCATAGTCCCTATTCACCCAGTCTATTTATTTTTATTCGCGGCTTTGTGTTATACTTTCAAAACATCTCCTTAGAGTAGGCCCTACTATCTACAATATCTCGTCATTGATTACGTTATTCAATATTATCAGTAAGCGGCGTTTGGTCAATCGTATCACGGGATTCACTCCTAGATTCTGTCACATTAGCCCTACTTTCGATGCTGTCATCAGTGAGACTTCTCTTATATCCGCTGTCGGTTTCGATCTCAATCACGGTTTGGTCACCGCTGTCATGACTGTCAGGTTTTAAGATCATGTTATCTGTTTTATCGACGCCATCAGGTTTGGTTATTCTTGGCGTAGTCTGCTTTGCTTCACCAGCAGAGGAAGGCATGGACCGTGACGTGTCGATGATTGCTGTTTCGGTAGTGTCTGGATCAAGGTCTGGAGTGACTGAATCGATGTAATCAACCTCGGTTACCTCGACAGAATGGTGACCTTCCAGTGCGACAGGAGACGACGTCATCGACGTTGAAGGCGGTCCGTCGGACTTGGAGGGGATAGGCAGGCCAATCTTAATCCTTATATCTCGGTCGAGTGCTTGGGCGCGATTCATCAAGCTGTTGGTGAACCCGCTTACTCTAGGACCGAGCGACCATCTTGACTTTCGTTTCCTGGCAGCAAATGCACAAACTGGAGGTTGCTGGTGAATACCTACGAGTGGCACGGGCCTGACCTTGGCCTGCGTGTTGTGCTCTCCGCATAGCACAAAGATGCGATATGTGACGAGCATAAACACCAGGCAGTTCTTCCCAGAAAAGAAAAGCATAGCCCGATCAACAATGCTAAATTTGATGATCAAATATAAGCGCATCGCCAGAAAGGGGCAATCTTGTAAGAAGAGGACTATCAGAAGAGACCAGATCTCCGACCCGCAGACAGATGGCCGCTTCACTACTATATCCTGATCAACAGAAACACCCGTGACATTGGGATCCTCAATAATATCTTCTGCATCATTCATTTGTCCCTTTTTCTTTTTATTCCGAAAATTACGGATCTTCGGACCTGCTACGGATGTCAGCACGAGAGCAAACTGACAAAGGCTCATCCCCCAGAAACCTACAACTATACTGATCTTGATCAGATCACAGGCCACCTCGGGTTGGGCCAGACTTTCGCTGGAGAACTCCAGAATATCCGCTGCCATACCCAGATAGACAAGTAGGAGTTGAGAGAGCTGTTCCTTGGTGAGGTTCCCTTTCGGTAGCATCCATCTTCCAAGTATTACCAAGAACATCGTGGTCTGCTCCAATACCTCAGGCCATTCATTCAGTTTCAAGAAGTCCTCCGCACCCTTCACCCAATCCTGAATTATGAAAATAAAGCAAATATTTAAACTGGATACGATGGTTCTTTTAGTTTCGTCATTCAATGAAATTTACAATATGAAATAAAGAATTAAACGTATTTCTGTTTAAGACGTAGCGAGCAAACAATTAACACACAAACAAACACCTATACACCCTTGTTTCGGTACACACACGCAAGTACACCCCCCCCCCCATATGCGAAGGCACACACACATCACATATACATCATAAACAAATAACAACGTGAAGACATACTCACTGAATAGTACATGAAACAAATCAAAGGGGTGTAAAAAAAAAGTCTGTTTAATATAATACCTAAAAGTCAGGTACCGAAATAACCCAATCATGGAAGCCTAAATAGGCTTATTCCAATTCGGATCAATTTAATAGAACAATCAGTTAAAGGAAAATGCAGGAGGCCAGTGGCGTAAGTACGGGGGACACCCCCCCCCCCCCACCATCGGCTGGCCAGAAAAAAAAGAAAAAACAGGGTAAAAGGAGAGAGGGGAAAAAGAGGGAGAAAGAAGGAGAAATGTTAGGGGAAAGAAAAAATTGTACATGATATTTTATATATATATATATATATATATATATATATATATATATATATATATATATATATATATATATATATATATATATATATATATATACATATACATATATATACATATATATATATATATAATACATAAGAAATATTTTTTTGCATGATTTTAAAAATATAATTTAATTTTTAGGGCCTATATGTTCATCGCCCTAAAAATTAAAGGTAAAGTCTCACTCTTTGTTAGCAGTGCCCGTTTCTGAAACAGTCGTGAAAAACACGTATGTTCATGGGCATACGTAAGTTATAAGAAAGGACAATTTTAAACAGCATATTGATATTGGAAAACTGTCCATCAACCCAAATCATTTTCGTTCAACTGTGCAAGAAATCAACATCCTTCAGAAAGTGGCATGATAAAGAAGAAGCTAAAGTTTTATAGCCGTTTATTTCTTTGAAACGCCCAACATAATAAGCAATAATCACATCCAACCTCGAAACCCAAAAGGCAGAGATATAAGCAAATATTGTACAAGTGTCACTTTCATTTTCATTGCTCTCCCGCAATATTGTTTGCAGTCATACTACTGATAGATGACATTATCGAAATGATTTTCATCATAGTGATTCATAATTCAACAAGATGGAGAGCATTCAATCATTTCAAAGGTTTAATGAGAACGGTAATATCATCATTATAGTATCAGTATGGTCATTATTTTTATCATTATCGTTATAACATGTATAATGGAAGTTATTGCTATCATTATTACGTTATGATTCTGATTTTTGTTATCATTATTTTCATATCATCGTCATTTTTGTCTCACCTGCGAAGCAGAGTGAGACTATAGGCGCCGCTTTTCCGACGGCGGCGGCGACGGCGGTGGTGGCGTCAACATCAAATCTTAACCTGATGTTAAGTTTTTGAAATGTCATCATAACTTAGAAAATATATGGACCTAGTTCATGAAACTTGGATATTAGGTTAATCAATTATCACTGAACATCCTGCATGAGTTTCACGTCACATGACTAAGGTCAAAGGTCATTTGGGGTCAATGAACTTTGGCCAAATTGGGTGTATCTGTTGAATTACCATCATAACTTTGAAAGTTTATGGATCTGATTCATGAAACTTGTACATAAGAGTAATCAAGTATCACTGAACATCCTGTTCGAGTTTCAGGTCACATGATCAAGGTCAAAGGTCATGTAAGGTCAATGAACTTTGGCCATGTTGGGGTTTTTTGTTGAATAACCATCATATCTCTGTAAGTTTATTGGTCTAGTTCATAAAAAGTGGACATAAGAGTAACCATGTATCACTGAACATCTTGTGCGAGTTAGAGTAGTATTCAAAGTCAGCACTGCTGCTATATTGAACCGCGTGATGCAGGTGAGACGGCCAGAGGCATTCCACTTGTTGTTGTTATGTCTACTTTTATCAAATTTTAAGCGGCCTCATATAGCATGACCCATCCCGAAGGATTATCTAAAAGAAAGCTTTTTAATTTGTATAAAGGCTCCCACTGTTGGTTGATTTGATACCAAAATACAAAAACACGATAGGAAGCATGTACATGAAAGGAATAAAAAAAAAGATGAAGGTTGCCATTACTATCACATTATGAGTAGCATAGTAGTAGTGGACT